>NW_026048461.1:0-100000 GCF_023864345.2 Schistocerca serialis cubense | reverse complement strand
TTGTTCAATCTCCCCCATATGTGATCATCGATGAGATGGTTGAGCAGGTGACTACCACAATCGTTTCTGCGGCATAAAACGCGATTCCTTGCTCTTTACGGTGTCCACAGCGAAAGGCAGTCCCTTGGTAGTCGCTAAAGCAATTAAGGAGCGCCGGCGAGCTCTGCAGCGGCATAAGCGGCACCCTTCCCCAGAGCGCCTCAGCCTTTAAATGGCTCCGTGCCCGCGTCCGCCAGCCGATCAAACGACGGAAGCAGGAGTGTTGGTCGAGACACATCTCGACCATTGGTTGCCATACAACACCTTCTCAAGTCTGGGGGAAGGACAAAACTTGTTTTTGGGAACCAGACGCCAACAAGATGTTCCTGGTGTTAACATAAATGGCGTGTTATCTGCCGACGCAATCGCGATTGCCGAGTAATTTGCTGAGCACTATGCTCGAGTCCCTGCGAAAGTCTGGGGGGGTAATTCTCCTACACACTCTCAAATGGCGGCTGGAAGTGAAAGTCGTCTAGTTCACTATACGCCACAGTGAATCCTATAACGCCCCATTTACAGATTGGGAGCTCCGCAGTGCCTTTGCACATTGCCTCAACACAGCTCCTGGGCCTGATCGGATCCGCAGCCAGGTGATTAAACATCTCTCATCTGACTACAAGCGACATCTTCTCATCTGAAACCAGATCTGGTGCGATGGCATCTTTCCATCACAATGGCGGGAGAGTACCATCATTCCAGAGCTCAAACCCGGTAAAAACCCACTTGATGTGCATAGCTATCGGCCCATCAGCCTTACCAACGATGTTTGTAAGCTGCAGGAACGTATGGTGTGTCAGCAGTTGTGTTAGAGCCAGTGGACCACGTGATTGCAGGACCCATGTTAGGGCGGCTTCCACCATGGTCGCTCTACCACTGATAATCTTGTGTCCCTCGAGTTTGCCATCCGAACTGCCTTTCGCAGACGCCCGCACCTGGTTGGTGTCTTTTTCGATTTACGAAAAGCTTATGACACGACCTGGCGAAATCATATCCTTGCCACATTATACGAATGAGCTTTCAGAGGCCCACTCCCGATTTTTATCCAAAATTTCCTGTCACTTTGAACCTTCCATGTCCAAATTGGTGCCTCTCATAGTCCTCCTCCTCCCCCTCCCCCCACCCCAATATCCAGGAGAATGGGGTCCCACAGAGCTCTGTATTGAGTGTATACTTTTAGTAGCCAATGGTCTAGCAGCAGCTGTACGGCCGTCTGTCTCATCTTCTCTGTATGTAGACGACCTCTGCGTTTCATACTGCTCTTCTGCTCTTTGTGGATGGCTCCCTGTAGGCGCCGCTCTACCCCACCGTTACCAGTCATGGTTTCCAGTTTTCGGCCACAATGACGTGTCTCATGCACTTCTGTTGGCGTTGTACTGTTCTCCGGAACCAGAACTTTACCTTAATGACGACCAACTCACTGTAGTGGAGAAATACCGAATATTAGGACTGGTTTTCGACGCCTGATTCGCTTACGCTCACGACGGTGAGGAATCCAAGTCAGAGTGCTGGCAGCACCTGAATGCCCTATGCTGCCAAAGCAACACCAACTGGGGTGTAGATTTCTCTACACTTCTGCATCTCTGCAGAACCCTTGTTCAATCCCGCTATGACTATGGAAGTGTGGCTTATGGCTGGGCGGCGCCCTCAGTGTTGCGTTTACTGGACCCAGTGCACGACTGTGGCGTTCGCCTAGCGACAGGAGCTTATAGAATGAGTACGGTGACCAGCGTCCTGATGGAGGCTGGAGGCTGGAGTCCCTCCATTGCAGGTTAGGCGTGCCAAACTGCTTGCCAGTTAAGTTGCACACGTTCGTAGTTCTCCTGTGCATCCGAATTACAGTCTTCTTTTCGCTCCGACAGTAGTTCATCTCCCACATAGGCGGCCCAGGTAAGGGCTTCCAATTACAGTTCGTCCAGTCCCTTGTTTATGAACTTGAATCCTTTCCTTGACCACCTATACTTGAGGTCCACTCTTGTACACCTCCATGGTGTACACCTAGGCCGCAGCTCTGCCTGGATTTTTCACTTAGCCCTAAGGATGCAGTTAACCCCCGTCTCTCCAATGCCACTTCATCTCTATTCTTGACATACACCAAGGCCATGAAGTGGTTTACACTGACAGCTTGATGGCTGGCGATCCTGTCGACTTTACGTATGTCCATGGAGGACATATTGAACAGCATACCTTGCCTGATGGCTGCAGTGTTTTCCCTGTCGAGCTGGTGGCTATACCTCGTGCTCTTGAGCACATCCGTTCATGCCCTGGGGAGTCGTTTCTTCTGTGTATTGACTCCTTGAGCAGCCTACAAGCTATCGAGCAGTGCTAATCTCGTCATTCGTTGGTAGCGACCATCCAGGAGTCCATATATGCCATGGAACGGTCCAGTCGTTCAGTGGTGTTTGTCTGTACCGCAGGTCACGTCAAAATCCCAGGCATCGAACTTGCCGACAGGCTGGCCGAACAGTGTACACGGAAACCGCTTATGGAGATCGGCTTCTCTGCAACTGACCTGCATTCACTACTACGCCGCAAGGTTTTGCGGCTTTGGGAGACGGAATGGCATAACCTCAGTACGCACAATAAACTGCGTAGGAGACTACGAATGTTTGGAAGACCTCCACGCAGGCCTCTTGCAGTGACTGTGCTTTTCTGTTGTCTCCGCATTGGTCACACTTGGGTGACACATGGCTACCTCCTGCATCGTGATGACCCACTTCAGTGTCTGTGTGGCGGCCGGCTGACAGTGGCCCATATCATGGTGGGCTGTCTTTCTGTGGCTGCCATGCAATGGACTCTTCAGTTACCGGATTCGTTGCCATTAATTTTAGCTGACAACGCCTCATCGGCTAATTTAGTCTTAAGACACGCGTGAAAACTTACACAGAACGATAAAACCCACCATCACGTATAAAACTTTTTTCTCTTTGTGTTCTGGATGTTTTAATATGTCGCAGAGTGGCTGGCTTTTCCTTTTTATTCTCGTGGTCGGCCAGCCACTGTTATCTGCTCTCTTGTTTTCATCCCTTCGACCTGTTTCTAACTTCTCTCTGTGGTTTTCTTTTCCTGTCTTCTTCATAGTAGTAGAAAGGAAAAACCAGAACGACAGGAGGACAACCAACACTTATTTTGCTGTGCGTCTTCTTTCTTTCTTCTTTCCCTTATGTAATTATTTTACTGCGAACAAGGGACCGATGACCTCGCAGTTTGGTCCCTTCCCCCCTCCTTTAAACCAACCAGCCAACATCCTTTACTACGACAGGACTGAAGAGTACTGGCTTCAAAATATATTCATATGTCATCTGCGTACTATAATATAGTGTCACTGGCAAAGAGGACATGAAGGCCTGCAGTATAGATACTGGATAAAAAGGGAGCCAGGACTGATCCGTGCAGGGAGTCTTCTGCTATTTCTTGGGTCCCAGCGTAATTGCGTGTTGGAAAGTAATTGCCTTCTTTTTTTTTTTTCAGGAAACATACAACGTTACACATGAATAGTTCTGGAATGTGGAGTTTATTCAGTTTTTTTCCCAAAGGTTGACAAGACATATGTTATAATGAAATCTACGAACGAAACTATCATATTATTAGACAGAGAGAAATTAAGCTATTACCAGAAAAACAACTTTGATTTTGAAAAAGAAAAACTGAAACCCTCTTACTGTTAAATATTGATACACAACTAATTTTCACACCGCCATTCTAAGCGCCGTACTAATCCTGTCCATTACCTTCGTCGAACACAGTAGTGTGATGAAAGGTCGACGTGACTCGCCCTTATCAGATCATTTTCCCGACTTGTGGATGGGGACACACTACATGTTTTCAGCTAGTGGATCTTGATCTTTTGCGTCCATAAACTATTGCAATACTCGAGCAGCAGCGATTTTCCCTGGGTAGTCAATATAATCCGGATGAGGAGCAGTACCCTTCCCTTGGGAGAGCGCAGTCTGGGGTTCTTACAGCGAAAAGGTTTGTGCAACGACAATTCTCCACTCTTCATTCCACCTCGTCTCCTGTCCATTAAGTCACATACAGCTATCAGACACAACAACGATTCTTGAAGTCGGATGTCTGTTGTGTGACCGGTTTTAATGTTCTGTGTTACATTCCAGATCCAGGTCAATGCAGTTTCTTCGCCGACTGGAGTGTAGAAATTGTCACGATTTTCGGTTTTTGTGCGTGATTATGTTCTTGGCTGCAGCTTGTGCTTTCATAAGGGAAGAGCGCGTTTAACATTTGAGATATTTTAGTTTTTTATTAATGCCTTCTTGCGTTCCTTGAGGAGTGCGTCACATTCTGAATCCCACAATCAGGATGATGGGCTAGTGGTCGTCCCTTTTCAGGTGTTGAGACTACCGCTGCTTCATCGATAAGCGACACCAAGTCTCTTTCATGATTCCCAGTATAGGTGATATTCGAAGTACTACTGGACGAAAAACTGGAAACTGCGCGGTTGAGAAAGTGAACTGTAACTTAATCACACGGAAATTTAACACATTCTCCCTAGATTATGCGTTTATCATAATTTGATTAGGCAATGGATCTGAACCTAAAGTATCCGCTTTCACTTCCCATGTTGTTCTGGTACACAGTGCAGTTAATGCTATGCTGAAGTCCACTGCTGTCCGAGCTTCATTTGGTCGGATTTTCCATGTGGGTCAGCCGTCATTTAGTACTGCAATGTTTTCCCAATCTAGTACATCAGGTAGCATTTTCCCCACTCTGCAGCCCCACAGTGCCCGGTGGCCGTTGCAGTCACCTATATAGGAACAGAAGGGGTTTTCCGAGCGAGACATGATTGTTGTTAACTGCTGTCTGGAAAGTCTTACTCGGTACGTTGTATACCGAGATCAAATTCAGAGGTAGGTCGTTTATCGGCAGACGGATACCTACCGTTTGCAATGGGTTATGCTGAGTGCCGTAATGACAACGAAAAAGTGGCTGTCTTGTTTTATTAACCACGCTGCACCGTCGTAGCCATCATTTCTATCTTCTCTAATGACAGAGTAGCTCTGGCGTGCTAACAGTTCTTTCGGTTTTAACCGTGTTTCGGTGATGGTACAAATGTCTACTTGAATTTCGAGCAGAATATGTCGAAGGCTATGTTTGTTTGCTTGAGCGATCTTGCGAGACGAAATTTACATACCGTCTCTTGTACACTGGCCCACTCGTGTACTTCAAAAACTACAACAACCATCCTGTCAATCAATACCAAAAAAATGAGTATTAAAATTATTCGTGTAGCTGCAATTTTTTGTTATGTGATAGCACGCTGTAAAAGATTATCGCTTACACCCAGTGTATTGTTGTATACAATGGTGGTTCGATCAGTTTGGCAAAGAACACAAATAAAAATGTTTTTTCGTAAACAAATCACCTTGCATCTCGACATAGTCTCCTTTGAGGGATGTGCACTTGGTCCGACGATCCTCCAGTCAATTGATCTCAACGGAAAAATAGATTGTCAAAATGTGCAAAATACTCGTTGACTGCTACTGTCACTTCATTTGATGAAAGTTTCTTCCTAGCAAGCCAGAGTTGGAAGTTTGGGAACAGGAGGAAGTTACTTTGGGCTAAGTCTGGTGAAGAGGGTTGGTGACGAAAACCAGTTGGAAGCCCAATTCATGCACTTCCACTATTGTTAGCACCGATACTGGGCAATGGTGCACTAGCCGGGTGAAACAACACTTTTTGCCTGCCAGCCTTGATCTATATTCAGCCAACAGAAGTTGGCAACGATCCAGCAATGAACCGTAATAGGGTCCGGCCTTGATTGTGTCTTTTACGAAGTAATCTATGAAGATTATTCCTTGGGATTCACAAAAAAACGTGGCCAACACCTTAGTCTCTTTCCATTGTTTCGACCGCTGTTTCGACTCTGGAGTATAATTATTGATCAAACCAGAAACGGTCAGATCGTCACAAGTCGGCGTAAAAAGTCTAGCGGATTCCGATGAAACATCGCCAGACATAATGTTGAAATGTTGTGCCGGATGTGCTTTTGGTGAACAATGAGAAATCGAGCCACCCATCTCGTACAGTTTCTTCGCAGTCAACTCTCAGTGCAGAATACTATCCTTTCGTTCAGTTGAGATAAGACTCAATCAGTAAATTTTATTCGACAGCCTTGCATTACCGTATCGTGGATATTTGTTAGTGGTTTACTCTGTGGTGACATCAGTTTGATGATAGACCGCACTTTGTCTTCGGTGATTGTCCGACCGCGTTTAAATTCATTAATCCAAACGTAGATCCTTTCAAATGATAGTGCAGAATCCGTCTGAACTTCATACAGTTCTTTTTCGATTTGTGCCTCAGTCCTACCATTCAAATAAAAATGTTTGGTAACAACACGACATCTGGTTTTACCCGTTTTCAGTTACAGTCGACACACTGTAATTCAGGTGGCTCTCAGTAATAAACCGTACACTATACATTATTTAAATTCTTTGTACGGTTCTTGGAATAATAAAGCGTATCAACAGTGAAGGTGCAACAAAAATTTTCCATTCTTTATACTGTTTGCTAGATCACAGTTTTCGTTGTCCATTTGCTCGAAGGATTTATATTTTTATCACAGTCAGATTACGTAATCTGACTAATCTTATCAGAGGACCGCCCCTACTCATCACAGATTCCGTCCACATTTATGGTATACACAGTGCTTAACCAATGAAACACAGGAAGAGGAGCTCCCTATGGTCAAGCGCTTGGAAAAAATTGAGTTTTTAGGGTAGGTCGGCCGATGCATGGGCCATCTGTCAGCGTAGGTTCCATGCAACGATTGACACGGCGGAAGGGATACACAACGGTAAATAGAGGGTCGCAGGGTCGAGTCTGTGTGAGAACTATTACTTTATTTTCAATGTTTACGTTACTGGCACTGCAAAACAACCGGGATAATGGTCAGTGTATCATGTTTATTAATATATTCATGAAAAGCAGACCAAGGAGAAGTTGACACAGTTATCTCTTGAAAGTAATCTGCATTAATTAATGTGTACAGGACTAAGACTGCATTAGTTTCATTTTGGCATTTAACAGCGCTCAGCAACTGCACGTGAGCACTATGTTCCCAGTGAGCTAAAATCGGATAATCCAGAATGAAAAAGAAATCGTAGACCGAGAAGACTACATCGAAACACACGTCATAAGCGCCGTTGACGTTGAATGAAATAAGTTGTTTCTGCGCCCTCAAACAAATCCAAGTACAAAATTCCACATCACCAACTATCCTCATCAAAATTTGGCGAATTACTGGGTAACACTGTTAGCAAACTGTGCGATGAATCGCAAAGTTCCAGTGTCAATGGAAAATTTTAGGCAACCACGTAGCCCAAGTTGTAAAAATGTGGCGTGTAGGACAAGTGCAAGATACCGAGATAATTACGGCTTTCCTCTTTTCACGTTGAATATCACCACAGCAGGTGTAAATTAGCTATAAAAAAAGAAAGTATGTGAATTGCATATACCTTCTTGGACATTTATTTCCAGTTCTTAAGTTTCCTTTGCCCTTCCTTTTATACCGTTACCAAAATATTAATACTCGTAAATCTAATGCATTGAGATTTTTTCGGTCTATCTGCAAAATAAAAAATAATGAAGCTGCACAGGGATTCGAGACGACAACCTTCGAACCGCCGTTCTGTATTACATCTGCTGCCTCGTAAGTGAGCTAACATTAATGGTTAATTGCCCCCGACCAGCGCCAGAATTTTCTTTTTCTAACCGCAAGACCATATTTATTCTGAAGCAACGAATGTTCAGAGAGTTATAGTAATGTATCTTATACATCAGAATCATGTGAAACAAGATGATAAAAAATTGAAAAAAGGATGTCTTCGAAGGTATATTTGTATTTTCAGCTGTTCTCAATGTTTAGTTTGATAAGAACCGAAATGGTTGCATGTGTTTTTGGGTGCTGGGAGAGTTTTTACTTTTGAAGATGTATGAAAGAATTTGAATAAAGTTTTACTTCAGAAGAGGAATGAAGTGCAACACCGCATTCGAAATATTGATTGCGAATCCCCTATGAAACACTTATACCACTCTCTTCTCTTACTCAAAGAGGGTCGAGAAGACATTGAAGACGAAGACCGTCCTGGACTACCTAGCACCCAAATTAGACATGCGGAAGAAGCAAAAAAAAAAAAAATAAAAAAATAAAAAAGTTCTGGAAAACCGTTGAATTACCATCGGAGAGGATTCTGACGAGATCGGCAAAGCCTTCGACTCATATCAAGCAATTTTTTTCATATATCTTGGGCATGAAACGTCTAGCAGCAAAGTTTTTCCAAAATAGTTGAACGTCGGCCAAAAGCAACGCCGCTTAGGCATAGCTCCGGAATTGGTGAATGAAGTCAACTATACAGAACTTCTAAAAAAAAGGTTTAGCAGGTGACGAAAGCTGGGTATAGGAGCCAAACCATGCCAATGCAGACTGTAGGAAGAGCAAACACCGAAAAAACTTCGACAATCACGATCAATAAGGAATACGTGAATTTTTGGCAAAACAATTTTTTTTGTTGCCTCAGCCAACGTTTTCGCCTGGCAGTGCCCTGTCCCCCTAGACTTCTTTCTATTCCCAAGGCTCAATAGAATCATAAAATGACATTTTGCTACCACTGATGAGATAAAGAAGAGGCTGAACGGTATAACGAAAAGTGAGTTGCAGAACTGCTACCAAGACTGGAAAAAGGTCTGGCGGGTGTGTGTTCTGAAGGGGAGTACACTGAAGGGCACAAGGTTGTGTTGATGAATGACTATTTAAGGAAACCAAAAATTACGGTTACCTTTGGACAACACGTCGTATAAGCGAATAGTACGATGTTTCGCATCTGCGAGATGATGCTAATTTCTGGTTATGTCGATCTTCCCTTGTTTGGAATTACAACGTAATATTTTCACTTCGGTTGGTGGCCCCATGGTATAACATTAGTACCGACTGCACCACAGTTCACGATGTCTACAAATAGGGGGAGGGGGGGGGGCCGAGAGGGATATGCTCACAGCACTTGGGAAAACACAACAGGAAAAGTACAGATTGTAGTCATAGTTTTTAAAATGCACGTCAGTGTACTTATGTCTGGGTACAGCCATGTTGCTCGCTCCCTCTGCTCCGTCTGCCTCCCCCCCCCCTCCTCCTCCTCAAGATAACGACAGCAGGCTCGTTGGTGGCCTGTGTATGATAGCACCTGCCCGATGTCTTTGGATGGTCCCCAAGGATCTCGTGAGACCGTTCTGATGGAATAAAGAGTTGATCTCACTACCTTCCATTACTATTATTATTACTCTAGAAGCAGTGCATAGCGGACTACGCTATGCCTGATACTAGTATTGATGGCTTTTGCACCATCAAATGCCAGCAAAAGGTCCGTTTTTGGATAGCAGTGTCCAGTGCATTGTTAGTGGATGCAGACACCTTTTACAGTGCGCAGAGTATCTCTGTCTGAATTCTTCGTAGTCTTTGTGCAGCAGAAGTGACGACAAAGTGTGCATCTGCACTGAAATACAGTTAATGTGACGGACCAGACATAGAAAAACGGTGCTGGAAGTGGCACACGATATTGGGGGGCCTCTGTGTAGCTGTGCTCAGGTGCCCATCAGGGGCTCAGCATTTGTTTGCTGAGTATGGGCTTAGCGACCTCCAGGATTCCTGAGCAGGGGACTGGTCAGCACCGCCAGTCCCGTCACCATGAGCTCTGGGTGTGCTTCAGCGACCACTGTTTAGCGCAGCAGTGGAATGGTACGTGTCACAGGCAGTAGGGGTCTTGACTTGACCGTCCAGATCACGAGGATGGTAAAAACCTTTATAAAACGTCCCTCAATCTCAGGGTGTGCTGCACAATGATGAGATTCATGGCTCTTATCGTGGAACAGTCATCAGTGAGAAACCTCTGGGGAACGTATGGCTTACCTAGACATAAAGAGGTCTAGGTGGACTTTTATTTCCCTGGCTGCTCATCGGACCAGCATTGGATCCTTCAAAATCTTCTCTTCCTCCTTCCAGCAGGAAGGGTGGGCCGCTGGTAGGTACCAATGCCCAAACAAGAGGGCTCATGTAGCCAGTCTTCCAGACTTGGGATTTACACATACTCTATCAGTGTTGAGTAACAGAACGAATGCTGATCAGTATGTGTTTATGAACGAAAAGAAAGGACCTTAGAAAAATTTTGTATGTAAAAAGGTGAAAATGGGCTAGAGGAGATTGCTGAAAGCTTAGCCCCCACTTGCTGTTTGACATGCCATGTCTTTGGTTAGACCGCCTCAGGTTGTAAGGTAGCAGCCACTTGGGGCAAATATGATGGTGTGTAAACTGCTTTGATGATCGCCCTGTCTGGAACAGGGACTGCAGTGTCTTTCTTGAAGAAAGGAAGATACAGGAAGGAATTGTTGGATAGTGGAGTGCTCAGTGTGGAACTGTAATGAGTTCAGGACACATGTGAAAGAATTGAGACTTCTAGGACAGGAACCCCGTCTGTGCCTCTATTATAAACAGATTTTAAAGCCACTGACACCTATGTGCTATGTGACTATACTCTTCACTGAAAGGGTGACCTGACTGGGGAGAGCCAAGGGAGATGTTTTTGTGTTTGTCAGTAACATGCAGCACTCCTCTGCTCTCACCCTGGCTATCAACCTACAAGCAATTGCTGTCGAAACGTCATGGGTGGCGAAGGATCACGCTGAACTGTTCAGCCAGCTAGTTGTGTCTGAACATTGTGACAGCATCCAGGAATGGGGGGCCATATCACCCAAGTGATCCATCGTGCCACTGACTTACCCATTCAAAAGTCCTCATGTCATCTTATGAGGAGAGACCTACCTTTGTGGATGGACGAGAGCCGTGCAGCCATCTGAAATAGCCGATTTAAGAGCTATGCTATGGTAGACAACCTCATAGCCTCTCCAGCACAAGAGCCAAAAACCTGATGCATGATTACTGAGATTATGAGAAATTCATGGCGAGCGTTCCTGGACTCCATCAACCATTTCACTTGTTCTATAAGAGTTTGTGTTTGCCGGAAATCCTCTCAATGGCTTCCCAGTCATTCACCAATGGCAGCAGTGCTGAAATGCTGATATCTCCAAACTTTGCATGCAGACATCACTCAGATATTCGCGGAGAATTTTACGCACATTACTGCAAATGCCAGCCACGATCTGGCGTTTCGTTACCGTGTGACTGCAGCGAGACAAACTGGACTTTAGATCCAACGATTCCGAGACTTAAAACAACCCTTTCTCCATGTGGGAACTGGAATGCGACCTGTCAAACTCGTGATACAGCACCTGGCCATGACCAGATCCGTAACTGACGCTGTTGGTAAATGTTTAAGCAAGCAAAGAAAATCCTCTTCATAAGTTTTACTCTTATGCAGCAGAAAGGTAACTTCCCCATCTCGTGGAGAGAGGCGCTTTCGACACCTCTCCTCAAACCTGGAAAGGAACGTACCTGTCCCAGTAGTTATCGGAATATCGTCTTAATGAGCTGTGTAGGGAAGACTCTGGAGTGAATGGTTAGCTGTCGTCTGATCTGGTTGTTAGAGACCAGGCAACTCCTTAGCTGCTCTGTGTAGATTCCGAATATTTTGATCCATTGTCAACAGCCTGCCCCTGTGAGAGGGTGGCTATTCAGCAGTCTTTCCTATACAACCATCACTGTATCGGTATATTCTTTGAAATCAGTAAGACGTACGATACTACTTGGAGACACTATTCTCGGGGGACTGCATCAATAGGTCTCTCGGGGCCATCTCAGTATCTTCATACAGTCTTTCCTTTCCTAGCGGTTTTTTAGGATCAGGGATGGTGACTCGCTGTCAGATGGTTTTGAGCAAGAGATCTGAGTCCCTCAGGGCAGTGTTTAAAGAGTTAAGCTCTTTGCTGTAGTCATAAGCAGTATCACATCTGGGGTAAGGATTCCTGTACAGTGTTCCTTATTTGCGGACAATTTTGCTGTTTTCTGTTTCTCCTCCAGTGTTGCAGCAGCGAGCCACCAGTAACAACTGACAGTGTGGAGGTGAGTTTTCTGCAGATAAGTTCACGAGTGTGATGTTTTTAAATCTCCTGCCTTGCATATTACAGACACCATGCTAAATTTTAAAGACTGAGTGAGGTTTCTGGGAATCTGTTTTTGACTTCAAATTGTAGTAATTTCCACACCCGAGAGACCTGAAATCTAGAGCCCTGAGGGTACTGAAAATCTTAAAGTGCCTTAGCCAGAGGTCTTGGGGAGTGGACAGAGTGTGTGTCCTCCAGTTTCAAGCATTTGTGCCTGGACTATTGCTGCACCGTTTATGGATTGGTGAGGCCTTCTTATTTGTAGATCCTTGATGGTGTCCACTATAAAAGGCTACAGATGGCCACAGATGCTTATAGGACCAGTGCAATACCCTGACTTAGGGGTGAGGCGGGGGGAACTGCCACTTACCATCTGGTGGCAGCTTCTCGTGGTGCATCAGGCATGTAATTTCGTTGCAACTGACTTCACCCACACGCCATACTGTTGCCAGTCTGCCTCTGGAACGTCCTTTTTCCAACAGTCCACGAGCCACAATGCCGTTTGGGATCCACTTGCTCCACGCCAAGTGACTGGAGCACACATTGCAAATACAATCCAAAATCCAGGGTTTTAACCGTCTACCAACCTGGTTACTGGACAGGCCCAGAGTGATTTTAGATTTCTGATGACAAGAGAGATTGGTCTCCTGCTTTCGTTTCTGATGTTTTCTGACATTTTATCTGAGCATCACGACTATGAAGCTGTTATTTATGGATTGGTTGAAACGGGATTCTCTTGGTTGTTCTGTTTACCTGGATTGTGTTCTCATGGTAAGGCTGTCTGAAGCCTGTTTAAATTGTTTGTGTGTTCCGATTCTCTTAGTCCCTTTCATTCGCTGAAACGTTTGTACCCAGCAGATAAAGTAGTCTAGTCTATCCAAAGTGCACTCCTACATCTACAACGACTGGGGAAGGTGGTGTTATTCTGCTGGGTACCAGCACATGAGAATTGTGGGGAATGCAACGGCGGATCTAGTAGCCAATGAGGCGTGGCTTGATCAGGTATTTCAGTGTGCCATCCCTCTATACGGTATCTCCTCGCTGTTAAGCTAGAGAGTCTGTCACTTCCAACCACTCACACTCCAAATGATGCAACAATAACCTCTGTGTAGTAAATCCCACAACACGGCTGTGGCGTACCTCCTTCCAGCCACATTGAGATAGTGAGGTCCTCGTCACCAGTCTTTGAATGGGCCACAGCCCTATGAAATATGGCATCTTGCTCCAGCGAGATAACCCTCCAACGCGTGGCGCTTGTGGCGTACACATCACTGTGCGCCACATTTTATTGGACTACGTTTGATTTTCAGACCAGGTCGCAGCTGATTTGTTGACGCATTTGCAGTCTATTTTACGTAATAATCAAATGAATGTGGGTAGTTTTAATGTTTGTGATTCGTCCAACGTTTTTACCGCGATTTTAGGGAGGTGGTTTTAATATGTTCACAGGGTGACTGGCTCGCCCATATTTTAAGTAAGTGGGCAATCAGTGACATTTTCCTCTGCTTTCCGTTTAGCTCTCATCTCGTTTTACGCGTGTTTTACTCTCCTGTATAGCACCTATTATCTCCGGTTGTCCTAGTGTGTACGATCGCGTCTTAATAATTTTTCCACGTTCGTTTGCTTTAATGTGTGTAAGGGTACTGTGCTGATAACCTCTTCTGTGCTGATAACCTCTTGCGAGTCCGTAAGCTGTAACACCCCCCCCCCCCCCCCCCCCCCACACACACACACACACACACACACACACACACACACACACACACACACACACACACACACACACACACACACACACACACACGTGCTCAGTTGCCATCATGCATAAAACCATGGATGTGAATACTGGTCTGCCATAAGTTGATACAAGCAAAGGATTGTAGTTTTTGGTTATACATAAGAGTTGCTTCAATGAAACGAGTTACTCCAGTCAGACTTGCTAGCAGCATCATCAATAGTGCCAATAGAATCAGCAGATATTAAAAAATAATGGAAATACTCGTTTGTAAGGCGCTAGCAAGTGGTAAATTTGAGTCCAGCAGTCTTATAGGTATGTACTTTTGTTCCTCTTCCACCCCCTCCCCCAACCCCCCATAGTTCTGTGTGTTAGTTGCACTCTGATGCTTAATTACTTAGTTTTCTTCACCAATTGCAGATGTGACTATCATCTGCAGACTTGGAGAAGCACCTGCAACAATAACAACTTTGACCTCAAATGCATTCATTGCTGCAGTGCTGTTCATCTACAATGTAGGTTGGTTGGTTGTTTGGGGGAAGAGACCAAACAGCGAGGTTATCGGTCTCATAGGGTTAGGGAAGGATGGGGAAGGAAGTCGGCCGTGCCCTTTCGAAGGAACCATCCTGGCATTTGCCTGGAGCAATTTAGGGAAATCATGGAAAACCTAAATCTGGATGGTCGGACGCGGGATTGAACCGTCGTCCTTCCGAATGCAAGTCCAGTGTGCATCTACAATGTATTCAATGTGCACTTCACCTCTCCCCCTCCCCCAAGGGGCCACAATGCTCCTTGGCCAGTTCGTGCTTGGCTACTACGGTGCCCCCAGCCATTGCAGCATCTTTCCCCTTCTGTGCTACATGTCTATCCTTTTGCTACTCTTTCTCATACTCCCTTGCGGGATGTTTTTGGGAGTGTGCTCTGATGTCCACTACTGAAAATGCAGAACAGTCTCTCCACTGCTTTTTGTTCCTTTTTGCTTTCTTCATTCCCCATCTCATACCATTCCTCCGCTTCGACATTTGAGATTCGCCTTTTTTTCTTCCTCCCAGTTCACTGATTAAGGCCATCCCATGCGTCTGACGCGTAACAGGAGACTTGATAAAGTGTAATTTCCATGCCTTGGCCCCCCTGCGAGTCTGGGGATTAGAATAGCCGGAGGTATTCCTGCCTGTCGTAAGAGAAGACCTTTCGGCCTTTAAGTGATGGTCCCCGGTGGGGTTTCACCTCCATTTTTTTAAAATTTTCCCGAAGAGCGAACCACTTGGGGAAAGACGCCTTACATGGTGATTGAGTCAATCATGCATTGACATCTTTAGTCCACATTCTCGTCGTCGCATTGCAGTCCCGACCATTCTCCATCTATTGGGCAAGGAAACCTTCCTGGGTGCGTTTTCCACCATGCACTATGCAGTGTCACTTTCTGTGCTGATGCTGACAATGGACTTCTTTGCACCTCATATCCACCATAGTAGCTAGTCCATTGTGGTGGGGCCGCCATGTACCCTGTTGATTGTAGCCCCTGACAACACAGGGATCGCTCTGCTGATGCCTGTGCCGTTAATTCCCCATGTATGCCAAGGAGTAGATGTCTGTCACCCTGGGTCATCGAGCTATCCTGCCAGGTGGCCTCTGCTGTGGCTGGGTGGCGCCCATGAGAAGGGCCTCTGGTTGGAGTGGGGGGCATCAGGGCAGATTGCATGAAGCTTAGTACGACATCTCTTGCTGGTGCTCCGCCGCCAGCGCTCTCTAAGCGGACGAAGTAACGTTAATACTAAGAAATATGACCCCAAGGCGTTCCTCTTCCTGGCCACACTATGGGAGGCTAAGGATGGCAGTGAAGCTTATTCATCCTGGTACCTCATATGTACGAGAGCTGATGGGGAATCTTTAGTGTGCATGAAGCCTCAGTTTTATGTGGAGCATTTGGAGAACAAGTATGGGGAGGCGAAGGGCTTGTCCAAAATGCGCTTTGGGTCAGTGTTGATAAAAACAGCATCCTCTGCCCAGTCACAGGCATTACTTGCTTGTGGCAAGATGGGGACTGTTTGTTACCATGATGCCTCATGAGAGCTTAAATGTGGTTCTGGTTATTATTTCCCATAGGATCATCTTGTGCAGTCTGATGATGAGCTGCACCAAAATTTAGAGGGTGATGTGTTCATTTCGTCCAGCATGTCCATCGGGGTCTGAGGGATAACCAGGTTGCCACCAGTGCCTTCATCTTGGCCTTACCATCTGTCAACTGTGGAGAGCATCATTCACCTTGCTCGCCAGACTGCAGGATTTTACAGAAAGACAGGAAAATCATGAACTAAAGACCCTGGAGCAACTGACCTACACTGAGGCTAAGAGGAAATTTGAGCACCTACATCCTGTGGCTATGACCACCTCATATGCCGCCACTTCGATAACAGTTATCGCCCCATCAGGTCCTCTAATTCCTGTCGCCTCTCAGAACAGAGGGTACACCTGCCCCCTTGATGGTGGGGGGCACTTCCCTCCCTGTTGCTCCCGCACCACCTACATCAGGAGCAACAACCCCCAAACATCGGGGATTTCAGTCCCCACTTCTCAGGCAGAGAAGCCTAAGGATTTTTTGGCTCTTCTCATTAGGAAGGATGCCCCTTGGGAGACTCCCATCCCAGGTTTCTGCTAGTGGGGAAGATGACACCTGCCAGAGGCTGAAGATCCCAAAAGCCGCTGGACGTAGGGATTCATGCTCATCATCAGTCCCGGAGACTGATTCAGTGAAGTTCTCCCAGCCAGGGAAACCCAAAGAGCAGTGCGAGAAATCGAAAAAGAAGTCCCCAAGAACAAGAAACTTGTCGGTAGCAGTGGTGTGGGTGTCACCTCAAGCTCTGTGGCTAAGGGTGGGGTGGAGATTCTGGCGTCTGCTGCGGACCTGGATCTTGCCGGACCCTTAGACACAATGGATATAGACTGATCAGGCAAACATTTGGTGGCAGCAGGTCACCCTGAGGGATAAACTGCCTCATTGAATGTTTCATGCCTTCCCAGTCTCACGATGACGACATCCTTCAGTGGAATTGCGGTGGTTTCTTCCACTGCCTGGTTGAGCTACGGAAAGTGCTAAGCTTTACACCTGCTTCCAGCATTGCTCCCGGGAACATCGTTCCCTGCAATGCCGACTCTTTCACTCTGCATCTGTAAGGGATATTACAGGAACTATAGCTACTAAAATATGTCAGCTGGAGTTTGCGTTTATGTCCTGTCAGAATATGGATGATTCTGGAAATAACTGTGTGCAATGTATGTCTTCCTCCAGATGGTGTAGTACCCCTGAATGTATTTGCTGCTCCGATTAATCAACTCCCTAAACCTTTCCTACTCATGGGAGATTTTAACGCCAATAACTCCTTGTGGGGTGGCGCCATCCTTACTGGCCGAGGCAGATGTGTCTAAACTTTAATGTCTCAGTTCGACCTCTGCCTTTTGAGTACTAGGCCACCACGCAGTGTAGCTCTACATAATTACTCGATCATTGATTTATCAGTTTGCAGCCAAGGACTTCTCCCATCTATCCACTGGAGAGCACATAACCTGTGTGGTAGTGACCACTTCCCCATCTTATCGCTGCCCCAGCGTCAGGTCCACTGATGCCTTCCCAGATGGGCAGACAAGGAGAACTGGGGAACTTTCACCTCTGCTCTCACCATTGACTCTCCCCCACATGGTAACATAGATGTTAATACCACAATCGTTTCTGGTGTAGAAAACGCGATCTCTCGCTCTTTAGAGTGCCCCCAGCGAAAGACAGTCCTTGCAGATCGCCAGATGTCACTGAGGCAACTACTGAGCGTTGGAAAGCTCTATAGCGGTGTCAGCTGTTCCCTCGAGCATCTGATAGCCTTTAAGTGGCTCCATGTCCGTGTACACCAGCTTATGAAAAGACGGAAACAGAAGTGTTGGAAGAGGAACGTGTTTACCATTGAGTGCCATAGTCACCTTCCCAAGTCTGGACGGAGATGTCAGAGACCTAACCCCCAGCCTTTCGCACTCTCAAACAGCGGCTGGAAGGGAAGTCCTCTCATTCACTACACACCACAGTGAATCCTATAACGCCCCATTTACAGAGTGGGAGCTCCCAAATGCCCTTACACATTGCCCCGACACAGCTCTTGGGCCCGTTCGGATCCACAGCCAGATGATTAAACATCTCTCATCTGGCTACAAGCAGCATCATTTTGTCGTCTTCAACCCGTTCTGTTGCGATGGCGTCCTTCCATCGCAGTGGCGGGAAAGTACTAACGATCTGGTGCTCAAACCTAGTAAAAACCCGCTGGATATTGATCGCTATCGGCCCATCAGCCTTACCAACGATGTTTGTAAGCTGCTGGAATGTATGGTGTGTCGACGGTTGGTTTGGGTCCTGGAATCACGTGGCCTATTGGCTCCATGTCAGGGCGGCTTCTGCCAGGGGTGCTATAACACTGATAATCTTGTCTCTCTCGAGTATGCCATGTGAACAGCCTCTTCCAGACGCCTACGCCTTGTTGCCATCTTTTTTGACCAACACGAAGCTTATGCAACCACCTGGCGGCATCATATGCTTGCCACATCATACGGGTGGGGTCTCCGAGGCCCTCCTGTCGCTCAGTACTTTCGTGTCCAAGTTGTTGCCTCCTATAGTCCCCCCATAACCAGGAGAGCAGGGTCCCGCAGGGCTCTGTATTGGGTGTATCAGTAATTTTATTGGCCATTAATGGTCTAGCAGCAGCTGTAGGGCCGCCTGTCTCACCCTCTCTGTATGCAGACGTCTTCTGTATTTCGTACTGCTCCATCAGTTACGGTGGTGTTGAGCGGCACCTACAGGTAGCCATCTGCAAGGCGCAGTTATGGGCTCTTGACCATGGCTTTTAGTTTTCGGCCGCAAAGTCGTGTGTCATGCACTTCTGTCAACGTTGTACTGTTTATCAGGAACCACAACCTTACCTTCATGACGATCCATTCACTGAAGTGGAGACATATCGATTCTTAGGACTGGCTTTCGTCGCCCAATTGACTTGGCTACTTCACCTTCGTCAGCTTAAGCGGAAGTGCTGGTAGCATCTCAATGCCTTGCGCTGCCTGAGCAACACCAACTGGGGTGCAGATGGCTCGACTCAGCTGCAGCTCTACAAAGCCCTTGTTCAATCCCACCTTGATTACTGAAGTGTAGTTTATAGTTCAGAGGCGCCCTCAGCATTGAGTGTACTCGACCCACTGCACCACTGTGGCATTCGCTTAGCGATGGAGCTTTTAGTCCGGTGACCAGTGTCCTGGTGGAGACCAGGGTCCCTCAGTTCCAGATCCGACGTGCACACCTGCTCGCCACTTTCGTTGCACACATTCTTAGTTCTCCTGAGCATTCGAATTATCATCTCCTTTTTCCATCGGCGGCAGTTCATCTTCCGCATCGGTGGCCCAGGCCAAGGCTAACGACTGCATTTCGTGTGGACTCCCTTCTGAACTAGAGTCCTTCCCTTTACCACCTCACATCCAGGTCCATCCGCATACACCACCTCCATGGTGTACACACAGACCGCTGATTCGTCTGGATCGTATGCATGACCCTAAGGACTCAGTTACTCCTGCCGCTCTCTGATGTCACTTCCTCTCGATTCTTGTCGTGTTCTGGGGCTGTTAAGTGGTTTACACCGAAGCCTCGATGACTTATGGTCATGTTGGTTTCTCCTACGTCCACAGAGCACATTTTGAATAGCATTCCTTTCCTGATGGCTGCAGTGTATTTGCTGCAGACCTGGTGACTATCTCTTGTGCACTTCAGTATATCCGTTGAAGCCACAGGTATTGTTTATTTCGTGTACTGACTCTTTGAGCAGCCTACAAGCTATCGACCAGTGCTACCCTCGCCATCCTTTCGTAGCGTCCATCCAGGAATCCATCTATGCCGTGGAACAGTGCCGTCGTTTAGTGGTGTTTGTGTGGACCGAAGGACATGTCGGCATCCCAGAAACGAATTTACCGACAGGCTGGCCAAACAGGTTATGTGGAAACCACTTCTGGAGATGGCATCTCTGAACCTGACCCACATTCTGACTTGTACCATTCCGTCTCCCAAAGCCGAAAAACCCTACAGCATCACAGTACACACAATAAATTGTGTGGCATTAAGGAGATTCTGAAAGTGTGGAAGTCTTCCATGTGGGTCTCTCACAGGGAATCGGTTGTCTGCCGGCTCCGTATTTTACACGCTTGGGCGACCCAGGGTTACCTTCTGTGCTGTGAACACCCGCCTGCGTGTCGGTGCTTCATCCTGTTGACAGTGGCCCGTATTCTGGTGCACTGTCCCACTTTGACTGTCCAGCGACGAAATCTTGGGTTACCGGAATCTTTGCCGCTAATTTTATCTGATAACGCCTCATAAGCTGATGTAGTTTTACGTTTTATTTGTGAGGGTGAGTTTTATTGTCTGATCTAAGTTGTAGCACATGTCCTTTGTTCCTCTGTGTCCACCCTAGTGCTTGTAGGGTTGAGGTTTTAAGGTTTTGCAGAGTGGCTGGCTTCTTTTTTATTCTCATGGTCAAGTAGCCATGGTAAACTGCTATGTTGTTTTAATCTCTTCATCCCGTTTTTTGCTTGTCTGGTTTTCTTGAGCTCTTTTGTCAATTTACATATTTGTTGCCATTCATCGTTCTTGTGCTCCTTCCTTTCATTCCGTATTGAGTTATCTCACTCTTGTTTTGTTCTCACACGTGGCATTGTTTTATTCAGAACAATCGTCTCATGACCTCGAGTTCGGTCCCTTTCCCCCCTCTTTCAATCCAACCAATCACGCCTTGGCAGACAGGTAGAGTTCGAATGTACCTACTGGTAGAAGCCAGGCCCAGGGAGGGGTTGTCGCCTGAGCTGATACCTTCCCATACTGCCGATTGGTCCCTCTGTCAGGTGTTTGAATCCCTCAGACGGGTGCACACCTCACGAAGACCCTCCCAGTCGCACCACGGTTCCTCATGGTTGCACATAGAGAAAATGGTCACTACTTTGCTATGATAAATCCGTTTGTTATTCAGAAAGGTGTAGATGCAACTGATGGCCCTGTGAAATCCTGCTGTCGTTTACTCGATGACACTACTTTTGAAGACTACTTCTGATTCTCGAGCACAACAACCGCTTGCAACTTCGGTCCTCCACGGCTATCCTGTTCAAGTCGAGACCCATCAAACACTGAACTCTTCCTGTGATGTTACTTACACTAAGCTGCTTAGGAGAGAAATCATGCCTTCATCAAAGAGGTACGTTTCGATTTGAGTCCATAGATGATGAAAAAGGCAGATGCATCATTTGTTTTCACACGCACTCTTTTTCTCACTTTTGATATTGTGGTGTTTCCATCGAAGATCAAAGCAGGCTGTACAACTGTCGCAGTCCGACCGTACATTCCAAACCTGATGCGCTACTACCAGTTTTATCATTATGACCACATTCAAATGTCCTGCGACACCTGGCTGAATACTGACGGCTCCAAGACCACCTTTGGAGTCAAGAGTGCCTGTATGATTGACTACACTCGTATTAGATTTCGGCTTCCATACCAGTGTTCGGTTTCTACTGCAGAGCTTTATGCTGTTCTCCAGTCTGCGCACTACATTCATCGCCATCAGCGGATTCAATAAATTACATGATCTGATTCACTCAGCTCTCTTCTCAACCTCCAGGCTCTTAATCCTGTCCACCCACTGGTCCATCGGATACAGGTCTGCATCCACATGCTCCACTTGGGGGAGCATCTCTGTGTCATTCTTTATCACGTATACTAGCATGGCCTGTGATCCAATGAGGCAGCCGATACAGTGACAAAAGCTGCTGTCTCTTTTCTTTGGATTGCTGAGCTACAGAGTGTACCATAAAAGAGCAATACAACGAGATAAGAAAAACCGATCGGTCTGAACTTCAGGATAATAAAATTACCTTCTTCCAACGACGAGGCCGGGAGGAAGAGGGTATTTAACTAGACTCCGGATTGTGCACTGTCTTTTTAGGTCTTTTTAGTCATAGACATGTAAGTGGCGATCCTCCCCCGCTTTGCCCCACTGCTCTGAATCGTGGATGGTGAGACCTTTTACTTCAGAGCCCCTATTTTAATCCGCTATGCACACGTTTACAGCTACCGCGTGATATATTTACCCCTTTAGCAGATGTCGCGTGCTCAGCCTATCGCGTTCTTGAGTTTATAAGTGTTAGTGAGATGCCATAGATCATTTGAAGCTCTTCGGGGAAAACAACCCCTCTTCAATAGCAGTGTTGTAGGATTTCCTTCCATTTTTTTTTCCCTCCTCCTCGAGTTTACCTCCTATAGCTGCTGACTTAAATTCTGTTTTTACCCTTCACTAAGCCACAGGATGGGCTTACGACATACTGGTTTGCACCTTAAAACCGTAATTAAAAAAACCTACCAAATGTTTAAATTGGGGTAGTACTCCTCACAACAGCGATTGTCTGCCGCCGCCTGCCCACTGTATCAATTGGAATGGTGACCACGCAGCCTCCTCTTGATTGTCCTGTGTATCTCGACGAGCCGGCCGTCTGGGAGATCTGGGTGGAGGAAAAAGTGCCATGCCTTGCCTTGTTGCTCACAAGTCGTCGGCTATTCAGAAACCCTGTGTTCTGCCATTTGGCACTTACAGTACTGTTCTTGCTACATCTTGCTCCACGAAGGACATGGCCACACAGACATGCGACCTCAAATTTAGCACCGTAGTTGTAAAATGGAAGTGTCATGGTAGCATCCCCGTCTCCTCCTCCAGCTATGCAACAAGCCACCAAACTTTCATCTCATAGGGCGGAGTCAGCTGCTACAAAACTGGCAGGCCAGAAAAAAAAAAGAAACTGAATACTCCCACAAAGACCTTTCACGTCTCTCCAGCCAACATACATCTGAGAATTCCTCCGCCAACCGTAAAGGCTCCAAGAAATCAAACAAAGGCAAACAGTTGCCTCCTTCACTGACCTCGAGATGCTCTTCAAAGGTGTCTCCCCGTGAGACACTCGCACAACTGACCTCTGTTATACCAGTACACACCATCAAGGGAGAATGCTGACACCTGTGTAGATATTATGGAGCAGGATCCTCCAGTCTCTGTGCCCTGTAGCAATGAGTCTTCGAAGGCTGGTACTCGGCAGTGCTGAGCTAACACCTTTCATTTTTCTCTCCTCCACTTTCCTAGTCATTTCTCTCCTCCAATGGAACGTTCATAGCCTTAGATCCAACGAAGAGGAATTACAGCTGCTCAAGAACATGCTGAATGGACCATTCAGGATTGGCATCATGTTCTCTTCAGCAATCAGTGTTGCATATGCCCTCAACCAGACAATCGTCAGAGACGTGTTTTGAGGCAACCGGGTCAGGCTGAACTCCTTAAGCACACCGTCCAGCAAGTGCAACAGGGTGGGGGTTCCCTACTGTTTTGGGGTAGCGTTACGTTGGGCCGCCGTACGCCGCTGGTGGTCATGGAAGGCGCCGTAATGGCTGTAAGATACATGGATTCCATCTTCCAACCACTAGTGCAACTGTACCAGCAGCATATTGGCGAGGTATTCGTATTCACGGACAATTCGCGCCCCCATCGTTCACGTCTTGTGAAAGACTTCCATCAGGTTGACGATATCCCTGGACTAGAATAGCCGGCATGTTCTCCAGACATGAACCCTATTGAACATGCCTGGGATAGATTGAAAAGGGCTGTTTATGAACAATGTGACCCACCAACCACTCTGAGGTGTCTACGCCGAATCGCCGTTGAGGAACCATCTGGACGAACAGTGACTTGATGAACTAGTGGATAGTATGCCACGACGAATACAGGCATGCATAAATGCAAGAGAATGTGCTACTTGGTATTAGAGGTACCAGTGTGTACAGCAGTCTGCATGGTGCTACAACATGCAATGTGTGGTTTTCATGATCAATCAAAACGGTGGAAATGATGTTAATGTTGATCTCTATTCCAGTTTTATGTACAGGTTCCAGACCTCTCGGAACTGAGGTGATGCAAAATTCTTTTGATGTTTGTATGAATAATCTTGCCTTTCTAATAATTTCTATAACACTTTTAATACACGGTTGTAATACACATTTTGAAACAATACTGGCACGGCGGAGTTAGTCATACATCCTCCCTTTATCACTTATCGATACAAACAGGTGGAGATACAGAAGTTAATCAATTCGTAAGCGTATGTCTTCTCTTTTTTGTATCAAAATGTTCTCTTTGCCACAAAATAACTTGTTACTTTACCGTTGGTTTATATACATATAGCTTACAAATATAAAAAGAATAGAAGAAAGAAAAAATACTATCCATTACAACGTCACGTTCCGTTGTTGCACTAATGAATGCCACAACGCAATCCGCACTTTTAACCATCATCCTACAACGGCGAAATGCATTCGTTACAAGCAATTGTGTGCCCAGCATCGTCGCCTTCCTCAAGATTGCAAAAACATAGATGGATTTCATTTACTTGTTTAACAGTTCCACACACTTTTCTGTCGTGTGGGACACATCCGACGGCTCTCTGGGATCAAGGTCCATTCCTCAGTTACCGGCGTGAATGTAGCAGATGACGTAATAGTGCTCTATTGCTTTCTTCAGCACCTTGCGCCGCTATTTGGCGATATTCACCCACCATCACCCTGTTTTCTCCATCGGACGTGAGTAGAGGGAGCTCGGGTGATACCCTCCTCTTCTCAGAATCGTGAGTGCTACAATCCCGCCTTTACCATGAGGTTGCTAGATCATGCTCTCACTTCCTCCATATCCTCCACCGCAGTGCCGGACGATGATCACATTCAGATGGTTCAGAACCTCTGTCCTGCACGCAAGCGTTTTCTCCTTCATCCGTACAATTGCATCTGGGCAGGGGGCACCTTTCCCAGATGCTGGCGTGAAGCCACTGTCACAGCCGTAGCTATTCCCGGTAAGACAAACACCTTCCTTCTAGCTGCTGCCCCATTTCTCTCATCAGCTGTGTTGGCAAGGTGATGGAATGCATTCTTCATGCCCAGCTGGTAAGGTGGCTAAAGCGTCGGAATTTATTAACTACTGCACAATATGGATTTCGAGCGCGCCGATACGCCGGTGACCATCTTGTCACTTTGTCAACCCATGTCACGAATGGTTTCTGCAAAAATATCAGACTGAGGCTTCCACCAAATCGAAAAATAAGGCCAAAGACACCTGCTGGAGGACTGCTATCCTCTGTACTCAATACAAATGGGGCCTTGAAGCCCGCATGTTCCACTTCTTTCAACAATTTTTAAAAGATCGCGTCTTCAAGGTACACGTGTGTTCTGCCCTGTCGAACGCCTTCATCCAGGAAGACGGTGCCAGGGTTCCGTCGTGAGCATCATCGTCTTCGCTATAGTCATTAACCCTGTTATGGCCTGTCTCCCGCCATGCATTATTTTGCCATCTTTTGCAGTTATGCACGGCGTTGTCTCCTTGAGCGGCGCCTTCAGCGATGTGTCTATCCTCTTTAGTCGTGGAGCATCGACAATAGCTTTCGTTTTTCCACTGATAAATCTGTTTGGAAGAAACGAATTGCGCCGCCAGTTTACATCATCGTCCTGTTGCTCTTCTGTTTTCTGAAATAACGAAATTGCTCATGTTTCATCGGAAACTTTCTCGGTCCTCCCACATGTCTTACCTACCCTCTCGCTGTACGTGGTTCCTCAGTGGTCTATGTCCGCTCGGCAGTAGTTCCTGGGGAGTGTGTTGGACCACCCTCCTCCGTTTGTACCAATTTCTAATCAGTTCGAAACTAAGTTACGGGTGTTTCGTTAATGCATCGGCTTGTCCGTCCATCTTACGCTGTCTAAATACTACCTACCATTGTGGCATCTGTTTGGTCATTGGCACCTTTTACACTAGTCCGGTTGAGAGAGTGTGGCGAAGCAACGGAGCTACCAGCCGTAACACCGTGACTTTCTCCTTGGCAGATACACCTGCCGTTTGTATGCCATGCGTGGTCACCCATCCTCTGCCACTTACTTCGACGACTTCTTTGATCGCCAGTATGGGGCACATCCCTATTTTCTGTTGCTACTTCTACTCCCTTCTGACTACTGCTCCGGCAGTTTTTCATGCTACCTGCCAGTTTCCCAATGGGCGGTAACCATTCACCACGTTGGCTTCGTGCAACGGCCTGTGTTGGTCTCTGATTTCATTCGCTTCCTAAGGACACTAGCACTCCAGACTCGCTCTATTCTCGTAAGTTTCTTCAAACAGAACTTCGCCATAGTACCTTTGTCAGAACCATCAGTGTACCCAGTGTGGCGTCGGGTGTGCCTCCTTCATTGGCGCCGACATTTTTCAATATTGGCTTGTGGAACACTGCTCAGTATTCACAGTGGAGTAGTTCATCCTGTAGCAGGACATTCAGTACAATCAGCGACATAGGCTTTTGAATAGCGTCATCTGCTCCACCTCTGCGTCCTTCAGAGCCTCTGTGTGCTGTACCGTCCAGGTATGCTTTCACTTGCTCATTCTTGGTGCAGCCACTATGATGTTTATGTGGGTACTGGTTACATCGTTCTGACGGGAAATGAGGCACTAACGCTGCTGCCAAGGCTGCAGTCTTCACACCTCGGCCTGCTAGTCCTTCCAGTCCCTCCAACTACTGACAGACAACAACACACAGATCATTGGTGTCACTTCGGCATCTCCATTGGTCCTCCCTTCAAGGAAACAAGCTCTGGCGAATCAAATGTCCCCCAGCAGCTTTGACATCATCTCTCAGCCCTCTCGCCCCCCCAGGAGATCAGTTTACGTGGGTTGCGTATTGGGTACTATCGTCTTAGCCATCGCCATTTGTTAAGTGATGATCCCACCACTGTGCTCATTGCCCTCAACATTTGACAGTCTACCATTTCCTGATAGGATGCTCTTTTTTTATCCACCTTCATTCTCATTTATGTTTGCCATCTTAGTTATAGGCCATTTTAGCGAATAACGGGTGGGCTGTTTTAGTTTTCATCCGTCGTACCGATATGGCGAAGGAAATTTAATCGTGTGTCAGAACCTCCTTTGCCTCTGGGGAGCATTTTATGGACCTTTCTCTAAGTCCATGTTTTTAGCTTTTTTCCTTCTGTCGATTGGGCTTAACGTTTAGTCGTTTTAAACTCCATATTCATCTTCGTGTTTTACAGTTCTGACATGGGCGCCCTAAAACAAAACAAACGCAAACCGTGCCGACAAACACCACTGCCGCCAGGACCATCATCGTGGTACTGACCGGTGATACCAACTGATTTTGCAATGCAGCTGTACCCTGGACTGTCTCGCATTTCCAGTCTGTATTGCACATGCCTTCGACACTCTTTTGCATGTAGCAACAGCTATCCCCTACCCACCCTGTAACAGATCACCAAATAAGCACTGCACCTGCATTTAAATATTATGATAGCTGTCACTTCTGGGACAGGATTTTACAAACGTTTGTTGGTATCTCGATTATGAAATACTAATATCCTTACAACTTCCCATAATACTTGGGAAGCCATTGTGGAAAGGATGCTCTCTTAAATGGTCAGCTACCTGTGGTAGACTTCCATGAAATGGAACACAGCTCTATATTGTGAGCTCGAGCACCCTACAAAAGAGGCAGTGATGCTGGTGAAGAGAAGACCATCACCCAAATTGGAGTGAGAACTGGCAGGATATAATGGGGCTGCTAAGTAGCACAGTGGTTTGGAAGTTTGCTGAGAGCATGGTTGAATGTGACACTCTTAACATTCAGGTGAGGGGTTTGCGTAAAGCATTCAGCCATGTATACCTCTATATCTATTCACGTATTTGTGATGTACTTTATGGAGGTGAGGTTTCATCCCTCTTTCGAAAGATATTGTCACTAAAAGAAAAAGGATAGATTAATATCTAGAATCTAGATAAGGGGGATTAATATTACTTTGAATGGCCACTTCTGACTAAAGACAGAAGTTAGATAACAAATGCAGTCCTTTGTAATAATTCAACTACATCTAATGTCCGTGGTCATTATAATCTCTAAGCCATTTCGTTCTTAATAAAACTCCAGGACATTTCAGAAGCACACTGCACTCGCATTTAGGATGACGACGGTTCAATCCCTCGCCCGGCCATCCTGATTTAGGTTTTCCGTGGTTTCCCTAAATCGCTCCAGGTAAATGCCGGGACGGTTCCTTTGAAAGGGCATGGCCGACTACCTTCCCTAGTCCGATGAAACCGATGACCTCGCTGTCTGGTCTCCTCCCCCAAACAAACAAACCCCAACATTTCAAATTCGTGAGGGAGTATACTGAATACTCAGTTTATATTTACAGACTTGGAGTTAATAGGAAGCCACAAGATGACCATGAACAAACATTTCACAACAAAGTAGCAAAGCATAAAGTAGTTCGACCACTCTACATGCTTGGGGTGCCAAGGGACCGAATTTTCGAAAGCAGATGTCTTGAACTACCTAATATTGGGAAGCAACACTGCTTGTGAATCAAAGGAATGTCGTTCCTGATTTATCAAAACATTTTGGTACACAAAATTTGTCACAGATGCGTCAAATCTTTCACAAAGATATTTTATCTAGGAGGACACCTCATAGTTTGCTCGAGCCAGGAACAGCATTATGTGGAACTGCCTGACGTCCTTAAAGGTGAAGAACACCCACTACCAGATCCAATGTTCCTTCATTGTGCGTATACAGATTAAGTTCCTCCTAGCTCCTGTGCACGTTTCTGATTATGACCCCACTGCCACCCATACAGTCGTCACACGACATTTACCACCATACTCGGCAGAATATGAACTTGTATACTCGTATGACTCGTATGACTCGTATCACCAGTTTGATTCACATGTCGAGAATAATCCTGTGAGACGGTTGTTGGCTTAGCTCGAGAACCTGGTATGGAAGTTGATGGGATTTATCGCAAAAACATTTTCGTGACTGACTCGTAGAACAATGATGCCCTGTATGAGCAGGCAGCCGATCGTCGTGTTGGTGGGCTGCCATTGCATAGAGAAGACGAAAGTCCTTGTAGAGACCATAGTCATATATGGGGGAGGTTCCACAGTGCATCTCACAACTAATGCAACTTAGATACAAGCATGATAGTTGGCTCTATCCTCTTTCACAGTTTGAGTAGGCGTAATGCCCACTTCCTCGTTCAACACTTGGTTGATTCGGGGTTGATAGGAGATAAGGTTAGTCATTCCTGCTACCATTGAAAAGAACATTTCATCTTCCAAGGGAACCACACCAAACATATTGCTTTGATTCCTGGAACCGCTTTGCCTCGTGAACGTGTCTCTTCACAGTCTTCGCCCCAGGAATACATGCATATCACCAGACCACATATTCCAATGACGCAAGGTTTCAGTTTGTGATAAAGAAGGGGGTCTGTCCACATGAAATCCTGGATTTGTAGGAGACACTATAAACTGGCATTGCATGACATAACCACACTGTCTGGTATACTAATGGGCACTGCAATAATGGAAGTGGAGGATGAGCAAGATGGGAATGTTTGTCTGGAGTTTAGCGTCCATTGCTTAGGAGAATATGCTAGATTCTAGACGAATACCAATGTACGCTTCATCACGTACATTTTAGAGTAGTTCTGCCTGAGAACATAGAAAGCAGAATCCAGAGACTATTTCGTCATGCGAGGGCTTTCGTGGGATTCGGTACATGCAATATGTCAGCATTGAACGGTTGACTGGTGTTGACCTCTTGCTCTTCTATGAATGCAGAATTCCTGGTAAACATTCCCAGTGACTGCACAGTACGCCAAGATGAATAACCCATGAATTAGTGACGAGCAGTACTGGCGATCTAATGATTTATCTTATATCATTTACTTAGTTGTGCGGCGAACGCACAGAGGTGGTTTACATCTGTTAGCCATTTCCAGGGTCCCGATGGACGTGTAGAGGAGAAATTGCCAGACTGAAGGATAAGATCCATGAACCAGGTGGGGATGCTGGTTAAAGAAAGATCCTGGCCTTAGAACTGGCGTATCTCGCCCATGAGCATGGTGAACAGTCAGGTGCCAATATATTAACTTCGGGATGGAGCCCTTTTGTGGGACTGGGCTCTCTGGACACGGCCGGGGAACAAAGATCATTATATTCTGCCCTGTAGAAACCTCAAGTAATGCCACAGATTTTGTATAGAATATGTTAGAATCACGCGCAGAAAATACTCCGAGCAATGCTGCCATGTGAATTTTAAAATTTTCCCGGTGAATTGACTGTTCAAACAAATTTCGGGATTGCAGCCGGTCGTCGTTCAATACTTCGCACGATATTTCAACTGGGCAAAGTATTGAACGACGACCGGCTGCAAGCCCGAAATTTGTTTGAACAATGTAGCCATGGGTTTACATGTTAATGAAAGACTGTAGAGATGTCCTAGATTCCAATGCAGTCCATGAAGGCTGTCTAGATTGGTATGTGTGTTGTGGACCTCTCCAAACTCCGCATGTACCGCTTTCAGTATGAGTATGCGAAGCCAAACTTCGTCAATCCCAAGTTACAGTGTATGGATGTAGTCAATTTAATCTACTGGGTTAAAGGCAGCGATCCATCTGAAATAATTAGACATTCGTGAAGAACTAAACACTTCTGGACACGCAGCTAATAGTCCTTTTGAAATAATACTAGAAAACAAGTAGGTTAATGGCCTAATCAAAGATGAAGTGAATGGATCACAGAATGTGGAGTTTGTTGACACTCATATGAAAGATGTGCGAGTACTGTGTAGATGCAGATGCCTCCTAGTGGCGGGCTAATAGTGCGCATAGTGTGATCTCAAATGTTATCGCGATAGAGAATTAGTGTGCCTGGTTTATGGGATTGGTGCGGCTCCTCAAATGGTCAGCCTATAGAGATTTGATGAGGGCTGCTGCATCATAACATATGGTCCATCTGTGCAGATGGGATTGGCACCATATGGTATTCACAATACTCATTGGAGTGACTGTGTGGCTCACTAATATATTTGAAAGTGGGAGACGAGTGTGTGTAATAATAGGATGAGCCACTCTTTTTGTGTGTGTGTGTGTGTGTGTGTGTGTGTGTGTGTGTGTGTGTGTGTGTGTGTGTGTGTGTGTAAATATAACACCAAAAAACTTGAGAATAAATGACACTATGTGATCAGAAGTATCCAGGCATCTGCCTGAAAATAACTTAGAAGTTCTCTGCACCCTCGATTGGCAATGCTGGAATTTAATATGGTGTTGACCCACTATTAGCCTTGATGACAGCTTTCCCAGTCAGGTGCTGGAATGTTTCTTGGGAAATGGCAGCCCGTTCTTCATGGAGTGCTGCACTGAGGAGAGGCATCGATGACGGTCGGTGAGGCCTGGCACGAAGTCGGCGTTCCAAAATATCCCAAAGGTTTCTATAGGATTCGGGTCAGGAATCTGTGCAGAACAGTCCGTTACAGGGACGTTATTGTCGTGTAACCACTCTGCCACAGTCCGTGGATTAGGAACAAGTGCTCTATCGTGTTGAAATACGCACTCACCATCCCCAAACTGCTCTTCAACAGTGGGAAGCAACAAGGTGCTTAAAACATCAATGTAGGCCTGTCCAGTGATAGTGGTACGCGAAACAAGGGGTGCACGCCCTGTGCGTGAAAAACACGACCACACCATAACACAGCCTCCGAATTTTACAGTTGACACTAAACACACTGGAAAATGACGTTCACTGGGCATTCGCCATACCCACACCCTGCCATCAGATCGCCACATTGTGTACCGTGACTCATCACTCATCACATCGTTTTCCCACTGTTCTATCGTCCAATGTTTACTCTCTTTACACCAAGTGAGGTGTCGTTTGGCATTTACCAGCGTGATGTGTGGCTTATGAGCAGCAGCTCAACCATGAAGTCCAAGTTTCCTCAACTCCCACCTGTCATAGTACTTACAGTGGATCCTAATGCAGTCTGAAATTCTGGTGTGATGGTCTGGACAGATGTCTGACAGACACCAACAACAATTGAAGCGGGTCGTAATGTGTAACAGGCAGTCAGACGAGCACGGCCTGTGCGCTTTTGTGCTGTACGTGTCCCTTCCCATTACCAATTCACTATCACATAGGAAACAGTGGACCTAGGGATGTTTATGAGTCTGGAAATCTCGTGTACACACGTGGCACCCAATCGCCTGACCATGTTCGAAGTCCGTGAGTTCCGCGGAGCGCCCCATTCTGCTCTCTCACTATGTCTAATGACTACTGAGATAGGTGATATGGCGTACCTGGCAGTAGGTTGCAGCACAACGCACCTGATATGAAAAAATACGTTTCTGTGGTTGGCCGGATGCTTTTGATCACATAGTGTAGTAAATAGACGCATTGTGTGTACATCAAATACATACCATTGTAAATAAAAATGAAAAATATTAATAAGCAAAAGACAGTAAAAAATGTATTACAAAAACAAAATTGTTCATGATCTGTTGGTTAGTTTGTTGGAGGGTCTATAATAGTTACATCCAAATCCCGCAGCTGGATGATTACTAGTTACAGCAAACATGAGTTTTTTTCCCAGTAATGCTCAGACCTCTAATGGAAAAGCCTACATAGTCGACTTAGTTATGAACGGTTATAATAAGGGGGGACGAAGGTGAGCTCGAATCTTATTGGTCCACCTTGGTTTCGTACTATTTTATTGTGTTCCAATTGGCTGAGAGAGGTGGAGTTTTTTTTTTTTGTTTGTTTGTTTGAGGGCGCAAGACTTCTATGGTCATTAGCGCCCAGCCCGTGACTTAGGAAACAGTAAAAATCCGAAATTTAAAACCATCAGCAATGGGAACAAAGTCATAAAATTGGAGAAACTAAAAGCAGAAGGAATGCTTAAAAATCCACTACAGAAAGGGGTTGGTTGTCCCAAAAAAAGCTTCAAATGACTGACGTCATTTCACTGTCACTAATAAACTGGAGAACGCGGTCGGCTGAGCGCGTGTCATCTGCTAAAATCGACGATAGATCAGGCGATAGCTGTAGACGGGAGCGTAACGGATTAAAGTAGGGGCATTCAATTAAAAAGTGTCATACCGTCCACAGCTGAGAGCAGTGGGGACAGAGTGGAGGAGATCGCCGCTTAAAAGATGTCGATGGCTAAAAAGACAGTGCCCTATCCGGAGTCTAGCTAAAATTACCTCCTCCCGACGACGCGTTTGGGAGGAAGAGGTCCAAGCGCAAGGAAGGGCTTTCACTTCCCGCAATTTATTATGGGGAAGTGTTGACCAATGCGCATGCCATAATTGAGCAACTTTGCGACATAAACCGCTCCGTAGATCGGTGAAGGGAAGCGACTGAATAGCTGGCCGTGGAAGAGAGACTGCAGCCTTGGTCGCTATATCGGCCGCCTCATTCCCACAGATACCAGCGTGTCCCGGGAGCCAGAGGAACGCCACCGAGACGCCCCCCAGGTGGAGCAAGCGCAGACAGTCCTGAATCCGGTGGACCAGAGGGTGCACAGGGTAAAGAGCTTGGAGACTGAGGAGAGAGCTGAGAGAATCTGCCAGATTCCGTACTGTATCCGCTGATGGCAGCGGATGTATTGGACAGCCTGGAGAATAGCGTTAAGCTCCGCAGTATAAACCGAACACTGGTCGGGAAGCCGAAAGTGATTTGGGGTGTCGCCAACAATATAGGCACTCCCTACACCTAACGATGTTCTCGAGCCGTCGGTGTAAATAAATGTGGCGTCCGTCATTTGTGCACAGAGAGCAGCAAATGCCCGACGATAAACAAGTGTACGGGTACCATCCTTGGGAAATTGACAAAGGTCACGGAGCAAGTAGATCCGGGGACGGAGCCAAGGCGGTGCTGTACCCCCAGTTGTCAAGAAGGTTTTACGAAAGCGGAAGGAAAGAGAATGGAGCAGTTGACGGAAGCAGGATCCCGGGGGTAGTAGGGAGGAGGAGCGGCCTGCATACCCTACATCAAAGGAGGCATCGAAAAAAAGGTCATGGGCTGGATTAGCAGGCACAGATGGCTAGCATAACGACTCAGAAGGACTGCTCGCCGATTGGACAGCGGAGGTTCAGCAGTCTCAGCATAAAGGCTTTCCACAGGGCTAGTGTAAAAAGCTCCAGACACTAAACGTGATCCACGGTGGTGGATAGAGTCGAGACGCCGAAGAATAGACGGCCGAGCAGAGGAGTAGACTATGCTTCCATAATCCAATTTCGAGCGCACTAAGGCGCGATAGAGGCGGAGAAGGACCACTCGGTCCGCTCCCCAGGAGGTACCATTCAGGACACGGTGGGTGTTAAGCGATCGCAGACAGCGAGCCGAACGATAGGAAACGTGGGAGGACCAGCACAGTTTTCTGTCAAACATAAGACCCAAGAATTTAGCGACATCCGAAAACGGATGGTTGACAGGTCCTAGATGTAATGAGGGTGGAAGAAACTCCTTACGTCGCCAAAAATTAACACAAACGGTCTTACTGGGAGAGAAACGGAAGCCGGTTTCGATGCTCCAAGAGTGGAGGCGATCGAGACATCCTTGAAGACGTCGTTCAAGAAGGCTGGTGCGTTGAGAGCTGTAGTAGATCGCAAAATCGTCCACAAAGAGTGGGCCCGAGACATCAGGAAGGAGACAATCCATAATTGGATTTATAGCTATGGCAAACAGTACAACACTCAGCACGGAGCCCTGGGGTACCCCGTTTTCTTGGGAGAAAGTACGGGAGAGAGTAGTGTTCACCCGCACCCAAAATGTGCGCTCTGCCATAAATTCGCGAAGAAAAAGGGGCAGCCGGCCACAAAAGCCCCAAGAGAACAGTGTGCGGAGGATGCCTGTCCTCCAACAGGTATCGTATGCTATCTACAGATCAAAACATATTGCTACCGTTTAGCGTTTCCTGAGAAAATTGTTCATGATATAAGTGGAGAGAGCAACAAGATGGTCGACTGCCGAACGATGCTTTCGGAATCCGCATTGGGCAGGTGTTAAAAGACTAAGATTTTGGAGCGTATGGTGAATTACCGTTTAGCTTGGTGGCTGGAATCCCGCAGACACTACTCGTGAGAGAAATGGGGCGATAGCTAAAAGGGAGATGTTTGTCGTTTCCATGTTTCGGAACGGGAACGACGATAGCTTTCCGCCATCGTCTGGGAAAAGTACTGTCGGTCCAAATTCGATTATAAAGGCGAAGGAGGTAACGCAGACTATGGGGTGATAAATGCAGCAACATTTGGACATGGATACCATCCGGTCCTGGGGCGGAGGAGCGAGAACAAGAGAGGGCATGTTGGAGTTCTCGCATGGAGAAAACAGTATTGTAGCTTTCGTGATTTTCAGAGGAGAAAGCAAGATGTCGCACTTCCGCTGCACGTTTCTTCGGGAGAAACGCTGGTGGGTAATTTGAAGAGCTCGAAATCTCAGCAAAGTGCTGACCCAATGAGTTAGAAATTGCGATGGGTTCCACTAAGGTATCATGCGCGACAGTGAGCCCAGAGACCGGGGAGAAACTAGGCGCGCCTGAGAACCATCGAAGCCGATTCCAAACTTCCGAGGATGGAGCGAAGGAGTTAAATGAGCTAATAAAGAATTTCCAGCTCGCCTTCTTGCTATCGCGGATGACGCGACGGCATCGCGCACGGAGCTGCTTATAGCGGATACAGTTGGCCAAAGTAGGATGGTGACGGAAAATGCGAAGAGCACGTCGCCGCTCACGTATTGCGTCACGGCATGCCTCGTTCCACCAAGGAACTGGGGGGCGCCGGGGCAATTCGGAGGTGCGTGGAATTGAACGTTCCGCAGCTGTAAGAATAACGTCGGTAATATGTGTGACCTCATCGTCGACGCTAGGAAAGCGACGGTCATCGAATGTCGCTAGAGACTAAAAAAGTGTCCAATCGGCCTGGGCAAACTTCCAGCGTCGCGGGCGCATATATGGCAGTCGAGGCTGAAGTCTAAGGACACATGGAAAGTGGTCACTGAAGTGTGTATCATCAAGGGCGAACCATTCGAAGCGCCGAGCTAGCGGAACAGTACCGATCGCAAGGTCCAAATGAGATAAATTTGTCGTGGGGGCAGACAAAAATGTGGGGACCCCAGTGTTGAGGCAAACTAGATCCGCTTGGTGGAAGACGTCTAGCAATAGGGAGCCACGTGAACAAGGATGTGGAGATCCCCAAAGCGGGTGGTGGGCATTGAAGTCCCCAACCAGCAAATAGGGGGGTGGAAGCTGACCAAGAAGATGAAGGAGATCAGCTCGTGCCATTGGTGTGGACGATGGAATGTATACAGTACAAAGAGAGAACGTGTATCCAGAAATGGAAAGACGGACGGTGACAGCTTGGAAGGAACTGTTTAAGGGGATTGAGTGATAATGGAGAGTATCATGGAGAAGAATCATGAGTCCACCATGGGCTGGAGTGCCTTCAACAGAGGGAGGTCATATAGGACGGACTGAAAATGAGGGAGAACAAAGCCGTCATGGGGACGCAGCTTTGTTGGCCGGCGAGTAGGATCGTAAGAGGATCGACAATTCCTCCCGATTTGCGCGAATGCCGCGGATATTCCAGTGGATAATGGACATAGGGTGAACAGAAAATGGAGGAACGTCACCAAGGGTGCTGTCAACTCAACGACTGCTCAGAGCTTGCGACCGACAGCATGGAATGGCATTCAGTCGAAGGCAGAAGATCCTGATCCATAGGTTGGTCAGGAGCAGCTCCTGCCACCAGCGATCGGCCGGTTGACCGGCTGCCAGCAGTGCGCCTCGGCGACACAGAAGACGGCTGAGGGCGATTTCCGCCAAGTGGCGCTGTAGATGGGACACGCCTTGGCGGAGAAGGAGAGGAACTAGGTTTCTTCGTAGCCTTCTCGGAAGTATGATGTTTAGATGAAGGAGGAACCGATGGTTGTGAAGTTGCGGTACGTAAAAACTCTTCACGAGTATGCTCTTTTTTCGAAGACTTGGTGTCCGACTTTTGGGCTCGAGATTTAGCAGAACCCGACGATGGGTGAGCCATAGAGTGGGCAGGCGAAAGTGGTGAGGTTGAACGGGCGATCTTTGCGCTGGCCGATCTGACGACCGTGGCACTAAAGGTGAGGTCGCAAGTCTGCGTGGCCGCCACCTTTGTTGGCTGAGGAAAAGCAAGGACAGTGCTGTATTTTCCTGTCTGAGGCACGGTGAGCTGTCGACTGGCGAATAATTTTCGAGCAGCAAAGGTCGACACCTTTTCCTTCACTCTAATTTCCTGGATGAGCTTTTCGTCCTTAAAAATGGGGCAATCTCGAGAGGAAGCAGCGTGGTCACCTATACAGTTGATGCAGCGAGGGGATGGAGGAGGACAAGCACCCTCATGGGCATCCTTGCCACACGTAACACATTTGGCTGGATTGGAACAGGACTGGCTGGTGTGATTGAACCGCTGACACCGGTAGCAACGCGTAGGGTTTGGGAGGTAAGAGCGAACGGAAATTATCGCATAGCCTGCTTTGATTTTCGATGGGAGTTGAACTTTGTCAAATGTCAAGAAGACAGTGCGGGTTGGAATGATGTTCATGTCAACCCTTTTCTTAACCCTATGAACAGCCGTTACGCCCTGCTCAGACAGGTTGTGCTGAATTTCTTCGTCAGACACTCCATCGAGGGAGCGTGTATAAACGACTCCATCCGAGGAATTTAAAGTACGGTGCGGTTCCACCCGGACAGGGAAGGTATGTAGTAGTGAGGTACACAGCAATTTTTGTGCCTGGAGGGCACTGTGTGTTTCTAACAACAGGGTGCCATTCCGTAATCTGAAACAAGACTTTACAGGACCTGCAATTGCGTCGACACCTTTCTGAATAATGAAAGGGTTGACCGTGGAGAAGTTGTAACCTTCGTCAGACCGAGAAACAACAAGGAACTGTGGCAACGATGGAAGAACTGTCTGTGGCTGAGACTCAGTGAACTTACGTTTGTGAGCAGACATAGTGGAAGGTGAGGAAACCATTGCGGAAGGATCCCCCATGATTACCGGCGTCTCCGATGGCGCGCTCCTCCCTTGTGGGGGCCCTCACTGAGGGCACACCCGCCTTAGGTGATTGTTCACACCTCAGGTCACACCTCCCGACAAACGGACGGAGGGACCAATCGGCACTTTCGGAAGGTATCAGCTCGGGTAATCACCCCTCACTGGGCCTGGCCGTTACCAGGGGGTACGTATGTGTCCTACCTGTCTACCCGGGGTGGGGAATTACGCGTTACCCCGTCACCGGCTACGCATGGAAGTGCGTGGGTCGGCCTTCAGACACGCACAGGGAGGAAAAAAGAGAAAGGGAAAGGAAAGAAGAGGGGTCTGAAACGCCGCAGCGGAGAAAAGGGCAAAGAGGAGGGAAGGAAAAGAGAAGGACAGAGGGAGGACGAAGACTTGCAAGTATAGAAAGCAAGTAATTTGGAACAGTTTCGAGCGTCCGTCTCCGGACGTAGGCACAAACCATACTCCCAGAGGGGGAGAAACGGATGGAAAGAGCCAGAGATGGGGGGGGGGGCGAAGATGGGGGACGGGGAAGGATGCGGAAAGGGAAGGTATGCAGCCCGGAAAAGAAGGAGGGCCACATTAGCTCGGGGTCCCGTGCTCGCTACGCACGTGTCCACGAAAGAGTTGTGGACCCCCAGGGGGGGGGGGGGGGGGGGGGGAGAAGTGGAGTGGTTGCATGCGAGTTTTTTAAGAGTATATCAAATAACCCTCATCGAGTAACGTTATGGTATTGAATATAACTCGCACAATTGCCTAAGGAGTGCGGTTAGTTCCCATGAATGACCTTGATGAAATCCCAGTGGTTTCCAGTGAGAAGGGGAGTGATCTTGAATATAAATTGGCCAAGTGGGTAATTTGACGCTGGATGTTCAATAAGTGGTTAGATTATCTTCGCTAAAACATACATTGCTATACTGTTGCCCTTTAAATCGCGTCCCCTTAAATCCTGTTCTCTGGAGATGCCTGTCCTAAATCTAGAACATACGCTGCTATCCCGTCCCCAGACAAAGCTTATTTCACTCGCATAAGACACACACTGGGGATAGAATTTTCAGTATCATTAGTGCATATAACTAGTGCATAACATTTTATAAATTAAATGATATTCTACAGTACACAGGAATCTGGTTCCTTGAGTGAATAATTTTTACACATCGGTAAATAGTTCATTAATTGTAACCGAAGTTCCACATTATTTGGCCACTGAAGTTATATTTTATGGTGGTTTTGAAATGAGTTCCTCCGGTATTAAGATGAGCAATAAAAGGAAATGCATATTAACATTTTGAGGACTGAGCAGTTAGGGTTTAGTTCAAACGACGGATCCTGTGATATTTCAGTTTCTTGACTTTGTAAGAGGGCGCTTTGCCTGTGAAATTATGAAAAAATTTCAGACATTTTAGAAATGAAGTCCTGTTTTATTAGCACCAGGGATATTCTTAGTGTTGTGGTTAATTATGTTTCTGACATTACTAGTAAATTACATTATTGCATTGTACAATGTGGGCTCATTCATTTCTTACAGTTCCCTAAACACAAACCGTCCAGAAGGCTAACGATGTTGCCGTTGGAGTTAGCAGAGGAGGTAAGTGTTTTTGTACATTATTCAGCGATTACTGGGGGACGGGGGGGGGGGGGGGTGACATCGAAATATTAACAACTAAAATATGCAGCGTTGATATTGCTCAATGAAACTAAGAGAAAATGCAATTTTACATTGGAAATTGGTTACATTTACCTCACTATGTAGAATTTCCATAGGTTTTGGAAAATGAATCTGTATATCACAATCTTCAAAATAGTGCATGGCATCTTCTCTCGCATTTGTGGAACATCATTACTGTGTATTTAAGTTTTTAATGACTATTTCTTTTACATGGTTAATTTCTTGGAAAATGTACTTCTGTGTGTTTTCTTCTTAATTGCTAGGAAATCTTATCATGTTGCTCAAAAGTGTAAGTTGTCTCACATTTTTTCACTTGACCTTCTTTGTCGATGAATTACGTTGAAAAATGAAAAACGTAATGGTAGGACACACAAATGTTAGTTATTTTCGGTGTCTTATGTATGGTCTGTTATCTACAATACTTATAAAAGCGAACACACTTGAATGTACACTCCTGGAAATTGAAATAAGAACACCGAGAATTCATTGTCCCAGGAAGGGGAAACTTTATTGACACATTCCTGGGGTCAGATATATCACATGATCACACTGACAGAACCACAGGCACGTAGACAGAGGCAACAGAGCATGCACAATGTCGGCACTAGTACAGTGTATATCCACCTTTCGCAGCAATGCAGGCTGCTATTCTCCCATGGAGACGATCGTAGAGATGCTGGATGTAGTCCTGTGGAACGGCTTGCCATGCCATTTCCACCTGGCGCCTCAGTTGGACCAGCGTTCGTGCTGGACGTGCAGACCGCGTGAGACGACGCTTCTTCCAGTCCCAAACATGCTCAATGGGGGACAGATCCGGAGATCTTGCTGGCCAGGGTAGTTGACTTACACCTTCTAGAGCACGTTGGGTGACACGGGATACATGCGGACGTGCATTGTCCTGTTGGAACAGCAAGTTCCCTTGCCGGTCTAGGAATGGTAGAACGATGGGTTCGATGACGGTTTGGATGTACCGTGCACTATTCAGTGTCCCCTCGACGATCACCAGTGGTGTACGGCCAGTGTAGGAGATCGCTCCCCACACCATGATGCCGGGTGTTGGCCCTGTGTGCCTCGGTCGTATGCAGTCCTGATTGTGGCGCTCACCTGCACGGCGCCAAACACGCATGCGACCATCATTGGCACCAAGGCAGAAGCGACTCTCATCGCTGAAGACGAAACGTCTCCATTCGTCCCTTCATTCACGCCTGTCGCGACACCACTGGAGGTGGGCTGCACGATGTTGGGGTGTGAGCGGAAGACGGCCTAACGGTGTGCGGGACCGTAGCCCAGCTTCATGGAGACGGTTGCGAATGGTCCTCGCCGATACCCCAGGAGCAACAGTGTCCCTAATTTGCTGGGAAGTGGAGGTGCAGTCCCCTACGGCACTGCGTAGGATCCTACGGTCTTGGCGTGCATCCGTGCGTCGCTGCGGTCCGGTCCCAGGTCGACGGGCACGTGCACCTTCCGCCGACCACTGGCAACAACATCGATGTACTGTGGAGACCTCACGCCCCACGTGTTGAGCAATTCGGCGGTACGTCCACCCGGCCTCCCGCATGCCCACTATACGCCCTCGCTCAAAGTCCGTCAACTGCACATCCGGTTCACGTCCACGCTGTCGCGGCATGCTACCAGTGTTAAAGACTGCGATGGAGCTCCGTATGCCACGGCAAACTGGCTGACACTGACGGGGGCGGTGCACAAATGCTGCGCAGCTAGCGCCATTCGACGGCCAACACCGCGGTTCCTGGTGTGTCCGCTGTGCCGTGCGTGTGAGCATTGCTTGTACAGCCCTCTCGCAGTGTCCGGAGCAAGTATGGTGGGTCTGACACACCGGTGTCAATGTGTTCTTTTTTCCATTTCCAGGAGTGTATTTCTAGGTTGTTAATATTTTATCTCATTGTCGATGTACACACAAAGTTCTGCATCACCACAGTTCCCAGAACTCCTGAAAATAGACGTTGACTGTGGATGTTGTATTACAGACAGTCTGACTGTTCAGAGAGATCACTAAACCCACCCAAAGATGTAAACAACAATGCATGAGCAACGCCTATTACACAGAGGGGGGCCGACAGCCGATCAGTTCTAGTCATTCCACCAGGAAGGAGGTACATGCTCGTGTTGTCTGTAGGCCAACCATGCTTAGACAGTCAATACCGCGGTTTGGTCGCTTCCACATTGTTACTTTGTGCCAGGAAGGGCTCTCAACAAGGGAAGTGTCCAGGCGTCTCTGAATGAACCAAAGCAATGTTGTTTGGACATGGAGGAGATGGAGAGAGATAGGAACTGTCGATGACATGCCTCGATCAGGCCGCCCAAGGGCAGAGGATGACCGCTACTTACGGATTATGGCTTGGAGGAACCCTGACAGCAACGCCATGTTGAATAATGCTTTTTGTGCAGCCACAGGACATCGCGTTACGACTCAAACTGTGCCCAATGGGCTGCATGATGCGCAACTTCACTCCCAACGGCGATGATTAGGTCCATCTATGCAATCACGACACCATGCAGTGCGGTACAGATGGGCCCAACAACATGCAGATTGGACTGCTCAGGATTGGCATCACGTTCTCTTCACTGATGAATGCCCCACATGCCTTGAGACAATCGTCGGAGATGTGTTTGGAGGCAACCCTGTCATGCTGAACGCCTTAGACGCACTGTCAAGGGAGTGCAGCAAGGTGGAGGCTCTCTGCCGTTTTGGGGTGGCGTTATGTGGGGCCAACGTACGCCGTTGGTGGTCATGGAAGGCCCTAATGTATGTACGAAACGTGAATGCCATCCTCTGACCGATAGTGCAACCATATCTGCAGCATACTGCCAAGGCGTTCGTCTTCATGGAAGACAATTCGCGCCCCCATCATGCACGTCTTGTGAATGACTTCCTTCAGGATAACGACATCGCTCGACTACAGTGGCAGCATGTTATCCAGAAATGAACCTTATCTAACATGGCTGGGATAGATTGAAAAGGGCTGTTTATGGACGACGTGACACACCAACCACTCTGAGGGATATACGCCAAATCGCCTTTGAGGAATCTCTGCATTCGTCGTGGCATACTATCCACCAGTTCCTCAGACATGAATCAGTGCAAGAGGACGTGCTATTAGGTATTAGAGGTACCAGTGTTCACAGCAATCTGAACTACCACCTCTGAAGGTCTCGCTGTATGGTGGTACAACATGCTATGTGTAGTTTTCATGAGCAATAAAAAGGGTGGGGGGAGAATGATGTTTATGTTGATCTCTCTTCCAATTTTCCGTACATGTTCCGGAACTCTAGGAACGAAGGTGGTGCAAATCTTTTTTGATGTGTGTATGTAGTTCTTGTTTATTAAACACGTTTTCAATTTTTGGTCTCCCTCCCCCTCCCCCCTTCCCTCCCCCCCCCCCCCCCATCCCAGAGGCTCGGGGTTCTATCATGAGTTCATGCATGGCTTACACAGGACCCAGAGTTATTCCAGCCCTTTCTTCCTTACCACTCTGCATTTCCATACCCATTATCCTCCTTTCCTCCCTGTCCTAATTCCTTCCCCACTGCCCCCTCTTTCCCCTCTTGGTTTTTGTGCCTACAGTATGTTGACCTGGCCAGCTATCTGGTTTTTTGTATGCCTTCCAGTTTTGTTGCCATTGCTTTTTCTTTTTGATCCTTCCTTGTTTAGTGTTTCTGGTCCCTCTTTGGAGTTTGACCTCCACTTATAAATTTTCTCTCTGTAGTGTGAGATAAACAATCTGGGGAATAACTCCCTCCTAGTACCTATGACGTTGATACCTCTCCCCCTTTTTTCCCTGGGGTAGCTCCACATGGCATTCTCTCCTTCAACTCTCCCATTGGGCGTCTTCCACCATCTGCCATTTCGTATTCGCCATACTAGGTTGACCAGTAGTTTTTTACCCAGCAGTGAGCGCCGCGCCCAATCCCCCTCACCTTGTAGTTGCGCCCCTCCCCCTCCACCACAGTCATCCATATTTTGCTGGATTGCCACGGCGTTTCGGCCCTTCTCACTACATATGCCCTCCAACCTTCCTTGTCCTGCGTGTTAGCAGATGATCCTCAAAACAGTAATATCTGTCCTCGGTTCTCTTCGCGAAAATGGTGTGTCTTTCGGTGTTTAAATCTTCGAATATTCGTCTGGAACTGGAGGCCATTTGTTAGCGTTCACATTGCTTATGGAGCCCTTGGCCTTGCCTCCACAGTGGTCGGGTTCTTCTCCCCTTTTTTCCCCTACATTTTGCCTGGTTTATCTGCCATTTTGATTCCCCTTTTTTGATCTTCTTCTCGTGGTGTTGCCCGCATTATGTCACGATCATGGGATTGCGCATGCTACGGTATTCTGTATGGAATGGTATGGTATGGTGTGGTGTATGATATGGTATGAGTGGTGGAGTTGATGCCCCAAAGCGCATTGCTCTCTCTGTTTGCGCCCTCCCCATCCTGATCTTTCCTCTCCCTGCTGCCCTTTCGTACCTTTAACCTCTTTCTTTGCCCAATTTACCTTCTCCTTGACTGACTGACTGTCCTTTGTGTTGTCCCTCTCTCTGTTTCTGCCACCTTAGATCACAGGACTGATGGCGTTGCTTTTTGGTCCCCTCCTGCCTCCCCCGCCCATCCCCAATCAACCAACGAAACAACCAAACATTCTTGATCTGCCCTTTACACTCCTTGATGTCGCAGTTTCGCTGTTTTGGAACAAATATCTTCAGGTACTGTTTCCTTAAAATTGAGTAATTTACTGTTACTAACTTTATGGTTAAGGCTGTGAGATCTACGTCTTGTGAAAACTGCCTGCATGTTAATTCCACTACATAGGCTGACTAACAGCTACAGAATATGGAAGTGGAAAACTGATCTAGTGTAGAAATACAGTAGATTCTGTACTACTGCATAGCAGTGTTACTTCCTATACCAGAAATGTGTCTGTATAAATGGCGCAAGTTGAATACTTATTTAGTTTTTCTTTCCTTTTCCATATTGATTTTATTACGTTTTTGTACTAGGAAAAAGCTTCAGCGTATCCCGTAAATACTTGTCTCTAAAGGTACAATAGCAAAAAATGTACGCTAGACTTTTATACTGTCAAACCCTATCTTGGAACCTTTCTCCTAGATAAGTCAGTACTTATCATTAAGTTCCTTCCTTTGAAGAATTTATGTAACAACATTATAACAACTCGCTCCGTCCATTTTTCATTCAATTTTGATTCTGTTGTTTACTTGTCTAAAATCTTGACTTGGCTGCAAACAAACACTTGCACAATAACCATATTGAACTTGTGCTCACTTTAATGCAGATCAGTGTTGTAGTAGTTCCATGTAGAGAGCTCTGTTTGAGACTTACCTACACCGGAAGAATTACTACCACCGCCATTTCCCCCTACATTTCGTCATTCAACCAAAGCTTTTACACTTTAGCCTCTGGCAGCTAACTATTGCTGCTATTTTATTCTCGAGTCAGAAACATACAAATTTACAGTAGCCATACACATCAATAAACACTATATTTATATTACATGTGCCCAGTACTTTGATCTCCTGCAAGCCACTCCAAGCGCCTTAGAGGTTGCAATCTTCGTGCAGGATATAGGGCACAAAAGGCCCTGGAGCATGTGGCTTGTGGTTTGTTCTTGTCCACAATCACAAGACGAATTTTCTGTTATGAAGTCCCATCTCTTCAGGTAATCTGTCTAAAGATTTCCACACCAGCCATCTCTCGTTGTGTCCAGGTGGCAGTTTTTCAGCTTCTGGCGTCTGCAGGTGAGGTGTCGACTTCTTCCTGAGAACATCCGAGAAGTTAACCATTTCACGAGAGAAGGCAAGGCTGGAGTTATGGAAGCTCTTGCGCGATCTCAGCCGTTGCTCTGGTGGATTATGTCCGTGCAGTGGATGGGCACTGTCCTGTTCCACTTTGTCTCTCCTTGTTGGCAGCCACCGTTCTGCGTACCCATGGAGGCGCTATTCCAGCCAGGCAGTAGAGCGTATCAGTGTGGGTAGATCTTAAGCAACCTGTGATCAATCTGTAGGTTTCATTGAGAGCAATGTCTACTTGTCTGGCATGAGATGACCTGTACCAGACTGGAGAAGCATATTCAGCAGTAGAAAAGTACAGTGCCATTGCAGTACAGCGAATAGTCTGTGGATGTGATTCCCACAATGTCTCCGCTAGTTTGCAAATTAGGTTGTTTTGAGCGGAGATTTTCATTTTGGTGTTCTTGCAGTGAGTTTTGAATGTCGGAGTTCTATCGAGAGTGACTCCCAAGTATTTAGGTGCGTGATGATGCTGGGGTGGGATGCGTGACCATGCAATTTGTAGCTCACGATTAGCTTCCCTGTTCCGTAAATGAAAGGCACACACTTGTGTCTTCGAAGGGTTTGGTCTGAGTTGGTTCCGATTGTAGTAGCTTCACAGTGTTCTAAGTGCTGTTTTCAGGTTTCTTTCGACTCTTTCAAAGCAAGAGCTCTGTGTAGCAAGGGCTAGGTCATCTGCATATAAGAATCTCCTTGTGACTGGGGTCAATGGCTGGTCGTTGGTATAAATGTTGAAGAGAAGTGGAGCCAAGACGCTTCCCTGAGGTAGACCATTTTTCTGCGCTCTCAAGAGACTGTGTTGTCCTTGAAATTCGACAAAAAACCTGCGGTTTTGGAGGAGGGTGCTGAGTAGTCTAACGAGGTGGGCGTTCTTGATCTTATTGTGTAATTTTGCATGGAGTAATCGATGATGGACAGTATCATAGGCTGCTGTGAGATCCACGAAGACCATGCCCATTACTCGACAGGTTTAGAAGCCATCCTCTATTAACTGAGTGAGATTCAAAAGTTGCCCTGTGCAGCTTCCGTTTGGTGGAAATCCTTGTTCGGGCATGAGAAGAGGGTCTATTACTGGTAGGATTCTATTCAGAATCATACGTTTCAACAGTTTATAAAGGTGACTCAAAAGGCTAACTGGTCTGAAATTCTTGGGACGATTTGCTTCCTTTACAGGTTTCAGAAGAGCTATCACCCTGCTCTTTCGTCAGATCTTTGGTATTTGGCACTGGTTCATGCGGTTGTTGAAAAGCTGCAGGATCCACTTTCTTGTTTCTGGGCCGAAATTCTTTAGTTGCTCCATACGGATGTCATCTAGACCAGCTGCTTTACCAGTTGTGATCTCCTTAACAGCCTTGTTTAATTCAGATATCTAGAATGGGAGAGTCAGATCCCTCTTTTGTTCTTGGGCCTCTTGCTGTACTTTCAGAACTTTTATTCTATAGCTTCCCTTCCCATTCATGAGCAGTTTGTGTGCTATCTGATCTGCAGTAATGTTGCAGTGTGATGTGGAGCTGGTTGGGTCATTATTGAGGCGTCTCAATAATCTCCACGCTTTATGACTGTTTCTGATGAGATCAAGTTCTTCCGTCGTTTTAACCCAAGAATTCCTTTTGGATTCTTTCAGAGATGCAATAAGTTTATTCCCAGCCAGTAGCATTGTCTCGTCGAATGGATCTTCTTAGAATAGCACCTTATACTCTGTAAATTGCGCACTGAGTTCTGAAGTTAGACCAGGAATGTATGATGTTCGACAACCCCGAGGAATTGCAATTCTGGAGCACCTCTTTACAGCCCTCACAAAAGTGTCATATAAGTCAGGTGAAGGTTCAGTATTTGGAATTGCAGCGTCCAGAGTTTCTGTAAACTTCGGCCAGTTGGCTTTCCAGAAGTTTAACCTCCTTCTGAACTGAACTGTCTGTGGTCTAACTGCTGCGTGGATTTCGCACATGAACGGTCTGTGCTGTGTATTTGGAATAGGGTTGCAGACAGTTTTTATGCACTGTTGTGAGATGTTCTCGCTGCAAAATATCAGATCGGGGTTGTATCCACTTTTCCATCTACCACTCATTGAAAAATGCAGGTTGCTTAGATTCATGTATAAGGCTCAGATGGTTGCCTTCCGCCCATTCTTGTAATGCTGTACCATTCTCATCATCATGCTCATAGCCCCACGTGGTGCTGTGACAGCTGAATTCACCAGCCACTATCTGCGTGTGTTGACTATAAAAGCTATCAGGTAGATTGTATACAAACCACCGGACGTTGATCTCAAAATCAGATGCGACTGTACAGCCTTTGATTTCCAAAGTTAAGATTTCAATATTATTTGCTTCAGTAAAGGCTGATAATATCTGTGTATCTGGTTGGACAAATAGCACTTCCGTATTTTGCGTGGGGTCTTTCCGTAGCCAGTCGCATTCCGTTCATCTTTGGTCTGCGCATTTCACAGCTTCGGTGGGTCTCCGGTATGCAGAGTACACTGCACTTTGTTACAATAGCTGTGCAGACAAACAGTTATTCTTTTGGTGGTGATATACCTTCTATATTCATCGATAGGATGGTCAACCGTGGTCCTGAAAAGGACCAAGATGATGATTCTGGTGCGGAAGGATCAGCCGCCAGAGAAACCTGACGCCCGGGGTACGCCCGATTGCAAGTCTTATCTTGGTCGGAAATCATTTCAATCTTCGTGGAGGCTCCTTTCATGTACCCTATTGCTGCTATGTCCACGGATGAGGAAGCTGTGTCCAGTACGAAGAAATGCTGTTAGACTGTGATACTGAGCGCCATTCAAATTAATGCTTCATTATGACAAATAGTGAAATCCAAAATTTTCAGTCAATTGTCACATTCTTGGCCAACAGGGCTTGCTAAGAAAATTAACAGTTAAGATAAAATTTGTATATGCCTGTTAACACAATATTATAAGGACCTGGGTTGACACACACTGGGGATGGGAAAATGTGAAGTACAGCGTTTAGGGCTCGTTGTTCCTCTGTGCACTAGTCAAGTAGCATTACGAAGACAGATCTATTAGATTTTAGTATTGCAATCGAATCACCTCATTTGCAGCTGCGTTGAGAACACTGGATTCGGAATCAGTCGCAGAAGGCAGTGACTTGTCCTCAACAGATACTGGAACTCATTGTCTCAATTGCCGCTGCTTATGTAGCAGGGCATCCCTGTGCAGGACAGTCGGTGGGAGTTCTAACTGCCTCTTACTAGGGCGATCTAGTGGACATCGAAGGGTGTCTGCCTGAGTGAACGCAAGCAGCTCTGCGTGGGATGTGTGTGCTCACAGGTGCAAGTCAGGGACAGCAGGCTTTAGCGTGCCTCATGGATACGCCAAAAGGTTGCCGTTGCACCAAAAAGCTTCAGTTCAGCCCTTGGGAAGCTGGAGGTAGATTTCTAAATTTTGCGTTTCCCGTGATATCTCCAGGTGGCAGAAGAAAGACATTTGAGCCATATCCATGAACGTAAAGCAATTCTACGTCCAGTACACAAAACTGAACTGGTAACCGCTCTTTGGTAAGATTGTTCTGTATGGAAACTCTACTTCTCATCGGAACATATGCTGATTCCAGGTAATTGTCCAACAGAAACCATAAAATGGCACGTGATCTGCTAGCATCCAGTATACTGGTTAATGTTCCTCACACACACACCAACCGATTTCAGCCCCTGAAGTTTCCTTGGACTTCTAAAGAACTGGAATACTATTCAACACTGGATAGTAGTTTAGACTCCAGCCTCTATACGGACACACACTAATTTCCACAGTACTAAAGCTACCCATTAAACTACTGTATTCACTAGTAGTAAAATTCTCATATTAACTTACTCAAATTTTTAAGTTCAACTCCATTGTGCCCAGAACAAACGGACACTCACGGCCTGACGACTGTTTGATGGCCTAACAAAAATCAAACTGCTGTTAAGACCGTATTAAATTTCGTGATCCTTTGAAGAAATGAGTGGAGAACCGCATTTTTTAAAATTTAAACTCATCATTGTATGTTATGTCAGTGAATTTCTCAGCAGCTAGCTGTGGATCAGTGTAGGCTGTTTGCCGCTTATGTTGCTGCATGATTGGAAATATCCAGATGACAAATGCACTGAACACACAGTTTACAGTATCTCAGATTTGACGGCGGTCACCTGTTCGGCACTGAAGTCGCTTCTGCACAGCCTACTGGCCGGCGGTTGCACCACCTTGCAGACCAGCGACTCTTTTGTGAATGTGCCAATGGCCTTCCTCAGGCCTTAACAGATCGAAATCATCCTCCTCACATCGTGCAGAAATTAATATCCCACCCCTTCTCTTAAGTCATGTGCCATTTCCCAGTGCACAATTTCCAGCCACAGAGGAGTGTCCCCCTCACAACTATGTACCACATGAGATGGAAGCAACATGATAATGTATTATGCTGAAGTTTCGACTACTTCTCATTGTGCCTGAAAATGTGAAATATTTCCCACGTCTTCAACAGCAGCATTCCACTTTATACCCGACCTAAGCAGTATCGGCATCCTTCCCAATTTGAACACAACTCCCTACTCCTTGCAGCACATCACGTATCAGTAGAACATACAGAGATGTAAGAACTGTCCCGTGTGTCCTACCACTGTCAACTATTTTTGTCTCATCGTGGGTATCTCTTGCAGTGTCAGAAGCAGGGCCACCTGTGAACGTCGCCACACAATCTACTGACTGCTCCAACCACTGTGCCGCACCCCCCAGTGTGGCTCGCCACTTTTTGGGCAGGTTTGTGCTCGGCTACCGTGGAGCCCCAGCCTTTGCAGCATCTTTTCCACTCTGTGCTGCATGTATATCCTCACGCTATTCTTTTTCCCCTCCCTAAGGGGGCATGTCTGGGGTATTACTGGGAATGTTTTTGCATTATCTGTGGCTGGCATAAGAGCAGTGTCACCCATGTTTTTCGTTCACTTTTCCTTTCTTTGTTTACCTTCTCTTCTCGTTCCTCCGCTTGCGTGTTCGAGGGTCCTCATTTTCTTCTTCTTCCCTGTGCACTCGCGAAGGCTGGCCCATGCGTCTGATATGTAACAGGTGACTGGGTAACGCGTAATTTTCAGCCCCGGGTCGACAGGTAGAGTTGGCACGTACCCCATGGTACAGGCCAGGCCCAGAGAGGGATGATTGCCTGAGTTGCAACCTTCCCAAATTGCCGATTGATTCCTCTGTCAGGTGTTCGGGAGGTGCGGACAGTCACCTAGGGCAGGTGCGCCCACCTGTCAAGGAGTGTGCCATGGGAGATGCTGACAGTCGTGGGGGATTTTCTCGCCGTGAACAAATAGTCTTTACAGTCGACGTCTATGAAACGTAAACGGTATGAGGCTAACGATTGAAAGTCCCTTCCAGCTGCACCACGGTTCCTCGTCGTTTCATATACTGAAAACTGTCAGTCCTTCGCCGTGGTAAATCCGTTTATTATTCAGAAAGGTGTTCATGTAATTTTGAGCCCTGTGAAATCCTGCTATCGTTTACAGAATGGCATGTTGCTTTTGGTGGTTGCTTCTGATTCTCAAGTGCGACAACCGCTTACCACCTCAGTTATGCACGGCTACCCTGTTTGTGTCGAGGCCCTTGGACCTCTGAATTCTTCCGTGGCGTTAATTACACTGGGCTGCTTGACGGTTTAACCGAGGCTGAAATCCAATCTTATCCATCGGGTTATAAAAATGGTAGATTCCTCCGTTATGCCAACCCGCACTATTTTTCTCACCTTTGATATAGTGGTGCTTCTGTCCAAGATCAAAGCAGGCTATGAAATTATAACAGTCAGACGGTACATTTCGAACCTGATGTGCTGCTACCAGTGTCGTCGTTTCAACCACACTAGAAGGTAATGTCGACACCCAGCCAAATGTGTAATCTGTAGTAGGGATGTGCATGAGGGCAATTGTCTTTCTCCTCCTCTCCACTGTATCAAGCGCAATGGCGGCCATGCCGTCGCCTCTCGGTGTTTTCTTGTATTCCTTGATGCGTGGGCTGACCGAGAGATCTGGTTAAGGGAAAAGTACCTTACCCAGTCACTCGAAAGTTATTGGCCAGTCGCAAATACTGTGTTCTCCCGTCTGGTACCTATAGTTCTGTTCTTAGTACGTCTAGATTCAGGAAGGACACGCCCACACAGACATGCGACCTCAAATTCAGCTCTGAGGTTTTGAAATAGCCCAGCTTCACGGTAGCATTGCCATCCCTTCGTCCAGATATGCAACGAGACATCAAACTCTCACCTCAAGGGGCGAAGCCACTACCTACACAACCGGTAGGCCAGAAAGGGCAGGAGTAGTTAGGCTAGCCGGGGTAGGAAGTCTCCATGGGAGTACTGAGTGTTGCCTGTGCGCACCACCAACCGTTTTTCTGCGTTGGACTCCATAGACAGACAGCACAAGCAAGCCAATGCTTCTGTGCACCCCATGGAGCAGGATCCTCCTGCATTTGCGCCCTGAAGCAGTGACTCTCCGCAGGCTGACACTCGGCAGCCACCGAGGTGACACTCCATCTCGTCCACATCGTGACTCTCCTCCACTCGAACGTTCGTGGCCTTCGGTCCCAATAAAGAGGATTTACGGCAGCTTTTAGCATCGCAGCATCCCCTTGTAGGCTGCCTTCAGCAAACGAAATCGCACTCTCTCGACCACTTGAAGCTTTGATATTCCTTCCTGGGTCGTTTTGACCTTCCCCCTGGGGTCGGCAATCCATCTCATTGGGCTGTCATGCTGCTCGTAGGGGATGACGTTCGTAGTCTACCCATCTTCAAGCTGTTGCAATTCCCCTTTATCTTCCTCACCTGCCTTTGCCCTGGCGACATCAAATGACTAAGGTATATAAACGTTACAGAGGGAAGACTTCCTTCAGCTTATTGGGCAGCTACCTCCTGCATTTCTGCTACTCGGTGACTTTAATGAACACCATCCCCTTTGTGGTTCTCCCAGAACCCGTCGGAGAGGTTCCCTCTTGACTGACCTTCGTAGCCAACTCTACCTCTTCTGTCTTAACAGTGGAGCACCCACATTCCTTTCTCACTCCTCCCACACATTCCCATATGGACCTATACTTCTGCACTTCCCGGCTCTCCCATCGTCTTGTGTGGTCCATTCTTTGTGACACCTACTTGAGCGTCCATTTCCCATGTGCTATCAATTTGCTGACTCCTACCTGACCTGTGTGCACACCCAAATGGCACCTTACTAAGCCTGACTGGCGGCTTTACTCCTCCCTGGAGACCTTCAAAGAACAGTATTTACCCAGCTGTGATGACCAGGTGGAATATCTCATAAATGTTATCATTACTGCTGCAGAACATTCCATTCCTCGCAATTGCTCTTTACCACGTCGTGTCCCAGTCCCTTAGTGGACTGAGGCATGCCGCGACAATTCGTGCACGGAGATGTTCTCTCTGCGCTTTTACTGCCATCCTATATTGACAAACTGCAATCATTAAAAGCAGATGCGTGCAAAGTGTTGTCGCTTTCTTCAGGAAAGCAAAAATCTAGCTGGATTGCATTAACTAGGTCTTTTAACAATTCCATCTCCTCCTCTGTCATGTAGACCAACTTCAAACGACTGTCTGGGACCAAGATCCATTTGCGAATTTCTGGCTTGAATGTAGCAGACGATATCATCGTGGACCCTATCCCCATCTCAAATACTTTGGGTCGCCATTTTGCCGACCTTTTGAGCTCTTCCCACTATCACTTTGCCTTCCTCTACCACAAATGAAAGGAGGCTCTGGCGATACCTTTCTCTTCTGAGAATAGCGAGTGCTACAATGCCGCCTTTACTATAAGGGAGCTAGATAGTGCTCTCAGCTCATCCCGATCCTCTGCTCCAGGGCCAGTGTTGTGCAAATTCAGATCTTGCAGCACCTCTCTCTTGTAGGCAGGCGTTTCCTACTTAACATGTACAACCGCATCTGGGCAGAGGGCACATTTCCAGGCCATTGCCATTAAGCCACTGTCACCCTCATACCTAAGCCCAGTAAGGATAAAAACCTTCCTTCTAGCTTAGGCCCCATTTCTCCCACCGACAGTATTTGCAAGGTGACGTATGAATCACGCCCAGCTCCAGTGTCATTTACTAACGACTGCACAATGTGGATTTAGAGTGTGGCGTTCTGTAGTTGACCATCTCGTTAGTTTGTCCACCCGTGTCATGAATGGTTTTCTGCGGAAATCCCAGACTTTGGCGGTGTTTTTCGATTTGGACAAGGCCTACACCACCTGATGGAGAACTGTTTAGACGTGGGGCTTCCGTGGCTGCCTGCCCCGTTTCCTACGGGATTTTTTGAAGGCATAGTTTTCAAGGTGCACGTGGGTTCTACCTTGTAGGACACCTTTATCCAGGAAGGCGGTGTGCCTAAGTGTTCTCCCCTGAGCATCATCCTATTAGCTATCGCCATTTACCCTATAATGGCCTGTCGCCCACCGAACATCTTCGGCTCCCTCTTTGCCTTCTATTCCAGTTCTCACGGACCTGTCACTGAGCGGCGTCATCGACGACGTCTCGATCGTCTGTACTCCTGGAGCACTTACAATGGTTTTCGTTTTTCCACTGACAAACCCGTCGGTATGAATTTCTGGCGGCGCAAATGGTTTCTCCTACCATCTTTACATCTTCGGCATGTTGCCCTTCCGTTCGTTGAAATTACGAAATTCATGATGCTCATGCTCGCTAGGAAACTCTTGGTCCTCTCATGTGTCTTACTTGGCAGCCCGTGTTACGTGGTTCCTCAATGTCCTACGTGTCCTCAATGTTACCTCATGGCATGCTGATAGAACCTCCGTTTTTACCGATCCATTTTCCATCCGAAACTCGACTATGGGTGCTTTGTTTATGCATCTGCACGTCCAGCCTCTTACGCCATCTCAACACATTCGCCATCATGTTATCCATTTGCCCACTGGCGCCTTTTACACTACCCCAGGTGATAGCCTGTATGCTGAAGCTGCTGAACTACCACTGTCCTACCGTCATGACTTTTCTCCTCATGCATGCTGTTTGTCTGCCACGCGTGGCCACCAATCCTATGCCTCCTCGTTCGATACTTACTTCGATCGCCAGTACGGGGCACATCCCTCTTCTCTGTTACCTCCTGGAGTCCGTTTTCGGCACCTGCTTTGGCAGCCTAATTTCACGCTACCTGCAACTTCCCCAGTGAGTATGAACTCTTCGCCAATTTCGCTTCGTGAAGTGGCCTTTGTTAACCTTGCCCTTCATTGACTTCGTATGGACACTACTCCAGCCTTACTGTATCGCCTTCAGTTTCGTTAGTTTCGCACGGAATTTCGCGATAGTCTGTACATTCGTGTACACTGATGGCTCTCAGACTGTTGGAAACCGACTACTAAAGACGTGAGTGCCAATGACGAAGGAACATCTGACCCTACACACTGCTCATTATTTACAGCATAGCTCTTCGCCTTTTATCAGGCCACAGAGCACATCTGGCTTCAGAGACTATTAAATTGTCGTGCTCAGACACACACAGCGCCCTTCAAAGTCTCTGTGCGTTTTACACCGCCCAACCCTTAGTGCAACGGGTTCACGAGAACTGTTACTTGATCACTCGTGGTGGAGCCACTGCGAAGTTTGTGGATTCCTGGTCATGTCGGTCTGCCAGGAAACGAGGCTGCTGACGCTGCTGCCAAGGCTGCAGTCCTTATCTCAGCCCGCTAGTTTCTATATTCCCTCCAGTGATCACTGTGTTGCTGTAGATCAGGTGGTGGTGTCCCTTCGGCATCGCCATTGGTCCTTCCTTAAGGGAATAAGCTGAAGATTATTAAGCTTCTCCCAGTGGCATGGGTGGCCTCCTCTCGGCTCTCCCGCCTGGAGAAAGTCATTTTAACTCGGTTGCGTATTGGGCACTGTCTTTTTAGCCATCGTCATTTGATAAGTGGCGCTCCCCCACTACCTTTTACACTGCGCCCAAATTTTAACTGTCCGCTTCCTCCCGGCTGAAAGTCCATTTCTTAACCGTTTATGTTCCGTCTTGCCGTCTGATTTATCGACCGTTTTAGCATTGACGCGTGGGCTGTCTACCGCGATTTACTTTCTGTCCGTGAAAGCAAAATGGTGAAGGGCATTTAATTTTTAGTTTTGGACCTCCGTTTCTGTATGGTGTGTTTAGTAGCTCTTTATCCACGTCCCTGTTTTTCACTGACTTCTAAAATGTCGATTGGGATTGACGTTTAGTCATTTATTAACACCTCTGTCTTCGTGTTATATAGTTTTGACGTGTGCGCATATGACCCCGGTTGTTTTTGCGCCCAAAAATGAGAAACTGTACCGCATTCTACGTGAGCATCTCCTCTGACGAGCAGTTTGTCACTGTGAATGGCCACTGCTAGACTGTGGCTGAGAGGCATCTGGACCGCCCAGTTTCAGTTGGCTGCCTGACCTGATGTGCTAGACTTCGACAGTCACTGCGCTGTCACTGTTAGGGCCTCATCTACACCTGCTTCTGTCCCAACGCCTGCTCCAATTCCAGCTCTATTCACGCCTTCTGTCACCCCCAGTGCACCTGTACAGTTTTTTCACCTTTTCTGTTACTCTCCCCAAACCTTCCCCCTTCCCCATCCAAACCTCCTGTCACAACAATGTGTGTGCTTCCTCCCATAGGCAGCACTGAAGCACCTACCCCACCCTTTCCTCGTACTGCCCTCCATCCCCATGACATTTCGTGTGTACAGCCACATAAGCTGAGATAGCTGTTCACGTTTAGGCCCTGCTACCCCTCCGTGTGTGTGCATGGTTTTTCTATTTCATCATTTCATGGAGGATTAAGTTCTGTAGCTTAAAAAACCCTGTGTTCTTACAATGTGCTTGGCGGATGCTCAACATCTGTTCCATGTGGTGAATTGTAATCTATCCTATTTCATATAGCTGCCACATCCGAGATTTTCTATGGCGTAAATTACACATTGTGACATTCTCAGCATCCTTGCATCAAGACACCCTAACAGAATCTCAAAATATGTATCAATGTAAATAATATTGTTTGCTAGGAGAGTAATTGTGCTTCACCTACACTATCCACATATTCTCGTAACTATGGATTGCATGCACTATTTGACTAGTGCTGCTCGATTAATCTCATCTCACAGCACGATGGTAGAATGTGGTGTATCACAGGTAACGGGATCTTGGCTTGACCACGCACATTGTGAGGATGGTGAAAACCTCTATAAATAGCGCCTCAGTCTTGAGGTGGGCTGTGTGCCAAAGAGATGCGCGGCTGTGGAGATGGAATAGTCGTTAAAGGCAACCTCTGAGGGACCTGCTGCGCCTCAGTTGTATAAAGTCTACCTAGGCACACAGGGCTCTATCTAGAGAGACTTATTTAACTAGTCGTTCCTGGGACCGAGATGGATCCTTCAAATTTTTCTCTTCCTCCTCCAGTGGAATGGATGGGCCACTGGCAGGTCCCCCCTGCAGATATGGGGGTTAGAATAGGCCCGCGGTATTCCTACCTGTCGTAAGAGGCGACTAATAGGAGTCGCCAACGTTTTGGCCTTATGTGATGGTTCCCTGTCGGGTTCTCCGAAGAGCAAGCCGATTGGCGAAGGGCGCCTTACTTTGTGCAATGTGTATATCTTGCATCGATAACTTTCGCCAGCTTATTCGTCGTTGCATTGCAGTCCAGCCTGCTCTCCAACTCTTTGGCATGCGTGCACTTTCCGCCATGCAATGTGCAGTGCCAATTTCTGCACTGACAGCGACCATGGACTACATGTCACCTAAAATCCAGCATGGTAGCCAGTCCGTTGTGGTGGGGCCACCATGTACCCTGTTGGTTGTAGCCCCCTGACAACACAGCGATCGCTCTACTGATGCCTACGCTGTTAACTCCCCACGTATGCCAAGGAGTAGATGCCCATCTCCCTGGGGCATCAGGACTCCCGGCAAAGGCCATCCTGCCAGGTGGCCTTTGCTGTGGCTGGGTGGCGCCCATGGGGAGGGCCCTTGGTCGGAGTAGGTGGCATCAGGATGGATGACACGCAATGAAGTGAGGCACATCACCTCTTGCTGGTGGCCAGCCACAAGCAGTCTCTAAGCATTCTAGGGCTCATTTTAAAGCTAACGTTTATGACCCCAAATCTTTCCCCTCCCTGGCCACACCATAGCAGGAAGGAAAGGCTATGAATGACAGTGAAAGGTATTCGCCCCGGTATATGACGGGGAATCCTTTGTGTCTGTGAACCTCAGTTCTTTGTAGAACATTTAGAAGACACCTTTGGGGAGGTGGAGGGCTTGTCCAAAATGTGGGGACAGGATTCTGTTTCTACTGACTGACCATGACTGGTCACGAGCCTTGCTCGCTTGTACAAAGGTGGGGGATGTTTCTGTTACAATTACCCCACATGAAAGCTTAAATATGGTCCAGGGCATTATTTTCCACAGAGATGATCTTTTACAGTCTGATGACGAGCTGCACACCAACCTAGAGCGATGAGGTGTCCATTTCGTCCGGCACGTCCAACAGGGTCTGAGGGAACACGAAGTTGCCACCGGTGCCTTCATCTTGACCTTTGATGGTGACATTCCCTGAGAAGGTCAAGGTGATGGTGTACTGCTGTCATGTCAAGCCATATATCCCTGGATCGACTGACCTACACTGAGGCTAAGCGGAAATTTGAAATTCATCCAGTACAGATGACGTTCTCTTATGACGCCACTGTCACTCCTACTGCAGTTCCCATAGCTGCACCACACACTGTCAGCTCTCAGAGCCAGAGCACCACACCTGCCCCCTTGATGGTGGGGGGCACTCACTCCCTGTTGCTCCTGCTCCATCTACTTCAGGAGCAACAGCCCCCCCACCAACCATCTTAGTTCCCCTTCCCAGCCGGTGAAGCGAAAGACTTCTTCGGCTCCTCTCACCAGGAAGGGGTCCCTTGGGCGACCTCCCTTCGCAAGTTCAGACCAGCGGAAACGTGGATACCCGCAAGTGGCTGAAAACACCACCGGTCGCTGGTCGTAGGACCTCACGGTCGTTGTCCATCCCTGAGACTGACACAGGGTAGCCCTCCCAGCCTGAACCACCGAAGGCACAGCGAGAGAAGCAGAAAAAAGTTTCCCAAGAATCCCGACATTGCAGTGGCACCCGTCCCACTGCTTCCTACAAGCTCAGCGTCCGAGGACGAGGTCGAGATTCTGGCGTCTGCTGAAGACGTGGATCTCTCCGGTCCCTCAGACGCCATGGATGTCACTGCCTGGGTACTGACTCGGTGGCAGCGAGTGAACATGCAGTGTAAACTGCCTTCCCAGTCCCTTCACGACTTTCTCAGCCATGGACAATACCATCCTCCAGTGGAACTGCAGCAGTTTCTTCCATCTAGTTGAGCTCTGACTACTTATCAGCCTTTACCCTTTCATCTGCATTGCTCTTCAGGAAACTTGGTTTCCAGCGATGCGAACTGTCGCCCTCCGTGGCTATCAGGGTTATTATAAGAACCGCGCAGTTTATGAAAGGGTATCTGGTGGCGTCTGCATCTATGTCCTTCACTCTCTGCACACCGGGTCTGTCCCTCCACAAACACCTTTAGAGGCTATCGCTGTTCGGGTGTGGACGCCACAGGCTGTTACCATCTGCAGTCTTTACCTTCCATCAGATGATGTCCCACAGCATGTCCTCGCTGCGCTGATAGCCCAATTGCCGCCACCTTTCTTGTTACTAGGCGACTTCAACGCCCATAACCCTCTGTTGAGGGAGTCAGTGGCAACAGGTCGAGGCGCCACCATTGAGCATGTATTGGCACAGCTCGACCTTTCCATTTTAAATGACGGTGCCTTCACACATTTTAGAATGGCACATGGCACATACTCCGCCATCGACCTTTCGATTTGCAGCCCTAGCCTCTTACCATCTGCCCAATGGAGTGTGCATGAGGACCTGTGTGGTAGTGCCCACTTTCCGATCTTCCTGTCACTGCCACAGCGTCACTCTTCTGGGCGCCCTAGCAGATGGGCTATGAATAAGGCTGGCTGGGACATGCTCTCATCCATGGGCGCTATTGCGCCTCTTTCTAATGAAGCCATTGATGCGGTGGTTCACTCTGTCACCACTGGCATCGATACTGCCACAGAATCTGCCATTCCCCGTTCTTCTGGGTCCCCTCGGCGAAGGACTGTGTCTCAATGGTCGCCTGAGATCGCTGAGGCAATTTGAAGATAGCTGGCGGGCGCTCCAGCGTCACAAGCGACATCCCTCCATAGAACACCTCATCGCCTTCAAACAGCTGCATGCGCGGGCCCGCCGCCTTATCCGTCAACGCAAGCAGGAGTGCTGCGAACGATATGTCTCCACCACTGGCCTCCATATCTCTCCATAGCAGGTCTGGGCCAAGATTAGACGCCTCTATGGCTATCAGAACCCTGTCAGCGTCCCTGCACTCTCACTGAATGAAGCAGTTTGTACTGACTACGACGTAATTGCCAATCGCTTGGCAGATCATTTTGCTCTTTGTTTCGCTTCTGAAAATTGCCCACTGGCCTTCTGGCTCCGTCTCAGGGTGGGTTCCGTAAAGGCCGCTCTGCCGCCGACAATCTCGTGAGCCTGGAGTCAGCCATCCGTACGGCCTTCGTCCACCGCCAGCACCTCGTCTCTGTCTTTTTCGACATGCGAAAGGCGTACGACACAACATGGCGCCATCACATCCTCTCTACGCTTCATGGTTGGGGTCTTCAGGATCCGCTGTCGATTTTCATACGCAATTTTCTATCGCATCGTATCTTCCGTGTGCAGGTCGCGGCTTCCCATAGTTCCTCCTGAGTTCAGGAGAACGAGGTACGGCAGGTGCCTGTTTTATGTATCTGCCTGTTTTTAATTATGATTAACGGACTCGCTGCGGCGGTGGGAACGTCTGTCTCAGCTTCCTTACATGCTGACGACTTCTGCCTTTACTATAGCTCTATTGGCATTGCAGCTGCTGAACATCGGCTGCAGGGCGCTATCCGCAAGGCTCGGTCTTGGGCTATAGCACGTGGCTTCCAGTTTTCGGCTGCCAAGACCAACGTTATGCATTTCTGCCGGCGGTGAACAGTTCATCCCGAGCCGCAGCTTTATCTTGCCAGCGAACTTCTTGCTGTAGGAGACACATCGTTATTTTGGGTGTGGTTTTTGATGCCCGGTTGACTTGGCTCCCACATATTCGGCAGCTTAAACAGATGGTGGCGGCAGCTTGATGCTCTCTGATGCTGGAGCCACACCAGCTGAGGCGCCAACCTATCTACCATCTTACGGTTCTACCAGGCGATAATCCAGTCTAGTCTGGATTATGGGAGCCTGGCTTATGATTCAGCATCCCCATCTGCTTTGCGGGTGCTGGACCCAATCCTTCACAGCAGGATCCGCCTTGTGACTGGTGCTTTCCGGACCAGCCCTGTGGACAGCATACTTGTGGAGGCGGATGTCCCTCCACTTCGGTTACGGCGCCAGTGTTTACTGGCTGCTTATGCTACACATATATGTAGCTTGCCCGGGCATCCTAATTATCGTCTTCTGTTCCCGCAGTCGGTCGTCCGTCTCCCAGAACGTCGGCCCCAGTCGGGTTGTACGTTCGCGGTCCACGTCAGAGAGCTTTATTCCGGGCTTGAGGTTTTCCCACTTCCACCTCCTTTCCGGGCCCCTCTGCGTACATCCCCGTGGTGTGTGCCCCGCCCTTGCCTTCGGCTCGAATTGGCACAGGGCCCTAAGGATTCGGTCCCTCCAGAGGCCTTCCACCGCCGTTTTCTATCCATGCTTGCCCCGTTTCAGGGCTGTGGCGTCGTTTACACTGACAGTTGGATGGTTGCTGGTCGTGTCGGTTACACTGACTCTAGGGGACCATCACGAACAACTTTCATTGCCGGCTGGCTGCAGAATTTTCACTGCTGAACTAATCGCAATCTTTCATGCCCTAAAGTATATCCCCTCCTGCTCAGGTAAGTCCTTTGTAATCTGTAGCGACTCCCTGAGCGGTTTATAAGGTATCGACCAGTGTTTCCCTCATTCTCGTCTGGTGATGGCTATCCTGGATTCCCTGCCAACTCTTGCCCGTTGCGGCCGCTCTATGGTCCTTGTGTGGACCCCAGGCCATATTGGGGTACCCGGCAATGAAAATTTTTACCGCCTGGCGAAACAGGCCACCAGTAAACCATGTCTGGACATTGGCGTCCCGGTGCCTCACTCACGAGCGCTCTTACGCCGCCAAGTTTTCGGACTTTGAGCCTTTGAGACACGGAATGGCGCAACCCGACCACACCAAACAAGGAGACTACGTATGTGTGGCGGTCATCCCTGCGAGCCACGCGCAGGGACTCAGTAGTCCTTTGTCTGCTCTGCATTGGCCACACACGCTTGACACACAGCCATTTACTGCGGCATGAGGACCCCCCCCTCTATGTCTATGCGGTCAGCTTTGACAGTGGTCCACATTTTGTTGGCCTGTCTACTTTTAAATGTGCTCAGGCAGACGTTTGCGCTGCCTGATATGCTCCCTGCCCTCTTAACTGATGACACTGCCATGGCAGACTTAGTTTTGCGTTTTATTCGGGCAAGGGGTTTTTATCATTTAATCTGAGTTTTTTTGTGTTGATTCTGGCCTTTGGCCTACTATTTTAAAGTGAGTTTTTGATGTACCTCTCGGTGGTTAGCTCTATGGTCGGCCAACCACTGTCACACACTGTGTGATTTTAGTTGCTTTTGTCTGGTCTCTTTCTTGTGATGTGTCGTCTGTTATCTCCATTATTCGTTTTTTTATGTGTGGGTGTCTTCACGTTTTGGAAAAAGGGACCGATGACCATTGCAGTCTGGTCCCTTTAATCCAACCAACCACCCAACCAACCAACCACCCAACCACCCAACCACCCAACCAACCACTGGCAGGTACCAACACCCAGTGTAACAACAGGGCTCAACCAACCAGTCCAGCAGGCTTTGTTAACAGTAACAGATGCATGCTGGTTGTCTGAATGTGCACGTGATAGTTAAATGCAAAGAGTAGTTTTGATGAAGTTACACTATTCTGCGTATAAAGAGGTTTAGAGAGTTTTGCTGGAAATTAAAATCTGTCAAACCCTAGACAAATGGGACGCTGTTGGTAGAAACGTCTAGTTCACAACAAGTGAACGACATCCAGCACAATGCCCCATAGAGTATGCAATAGAAAATGAACTGCACAGTGGGTGACGCCAGGAAGGTATTATTGGTGTGATAAACCTAATTGAATGGGTGTGTGGTGATACAGTGCAATCACTCTTTTACACTGACTATCAACAGCACGAAACTTCCAGAGCATGTTAAGGCAGTATTCCATAGTCTATATGTGTGGATTTTTTTTTCCCATGAACACCATGCGCCGTTTTAAATACCAACACTTGGGACTAGCTACTGTTCCTGAAAGGGAGACGCCACTTGGGGCAAATGCTGTAAGACTGCCCTTGAGGGAGTCGGTTGTTCATCTCTTTGGAAGTTTCTAAATTGGTCCAGGGATCTCCTGGTCTGGAGTATGGATTGCAGTGTCTTCCTTGAAGAAAGGAAGATGCAGAAGATAAAAACATCAAAGTGCCTCCCATATGGTGAATCCAAAAAGATCTATAAGGCTATGCAGCTGCCTCCTTTACTTCAGTTCTCAATATCCAATTCGGAAAACCGATGCTGCTACATGAATGAAGATCCCTATTGCTAATACTACTACTACTACCAGCTGTGTTTCTCAATGCACTTTAGCGCTGGAGCTACTTCGTAGCCCCTACCTCCTCTCAGAACGCCAGACAAGGCAGCAGTTGCCAATGTTGCAGAGCTCCCTGAACCTCCAAAGGTTTGAACTGGCCCACCATCCAGCACTGCGTCTACCATCTTGGTGGTTGTGGCTCCGAAACCTACCCAAGAAAAACAAAAATAGACGTCAAAGAACTGACTGCTAACGAAGACAGGAAGGATATTGTCTGGCTTTCATGCCGTCTAGGTTAATGAGGAGCAAGGAGAGGATGCTGTTTGACGGCTGGTATACTCTTCCAATAACACAAACTGCACACACAGATTAGGTGGGTTCTTCATTCATAAGAATGGAAAGTTTACTTAACTCAGTAGGTATTCGTTGTGGTACAAGCTCTTCAGGATAGTCCTCAGCCTCACTGCTGAAGAAGTACAGCGTCTCCTACGTTCACAATTACGGTTCCTATCTGCTGCCTGGGTCTGTGCTAGTGGCAGAGCTAACTGCTTCTGTGACTCCTGCCGGGCTGCGACTCCTGCAGGGCTGTGACATCATCTGGAGACATTTTTTTCAGACAATGGCAGAGCAATTTGCGCTGACTAGTGCCACTAAGCCGGGATACAACATTCTGTCGTTACCGCTACACCACGGAAAACGCTGAGTTGGACATAAGGTCTGACAGTTAGGAGGTCTAAAATTGCCTATTATGCGTGGGAGAGTTGGACTCTGGGCACGATATCACAAGCTGCTGACAGTGCAGTCACGACGAAACCCGCACAGCATGCTGCAAAACTTGCTACCAGCGCCAAAGAAAGTCCTCCGAAGTGGTCTAATTTGATAAGGCAGACAAGCAACTCTCCCAGCAAATGGAAGCAGGGAATTTTGGTGCCTCTTCTGAAACCGGGAAAGTACCAAACGTTTCGCAGTGGTTACTGGAGCGTCGCCTTAACGAGCTGTATAGGCAAGACCTTGGAGCGAATGGCTGACGGTGCTCTGGTCTGGGTGTTAGATACAAGGCAGCTCGTAAGTGGCCTTAGTGTCGATTCAGGAGATAGCTATCCACTGTCGGCAACGAGACCCTGCAAGAGGCCGCTATACAGCAGGGTTTCCTGTGCAAATAGCCTCATTCTTTATCAGTAAGATATACGGCACGACTTTGAGACACCATATTGTAAGGCAGCCCCACCAATGAGGCTTCTGTGGTGATCTCCCATTCTTTATGCGGTCATTTTTATTAAAGCACTTTTATCAGTTCAAAGTCGGTGACATGTTGTCGAATAGTTTCGAGTAGGATGATGTCGCTCAAGGCAGTGTTGTAATTGCTACTATCTCCGCCATATCCATTAACAGTATCATATGTATGGTAAGGAGTGCCATACAATGTTCGTTATTTATGAATGATTTTGCAGTGTTCTGTTCCTCCTTCGGTATTGCAACAGCAAATCGTCAGTTGCAAGTGAAAGTAGAAAGGATTGATTGATTGATTGATTAGGAGCGGGCTGCAAACACCGCCTTTACATTTTCTGCAGAGAATAGTGTGTGTGTGTGTGTGTGTGTGTGTGTGTGTGTGTTCTTCCATGTCGTGTTTTTAATTTACTTGAACTGCATATGTGGAACACCATTCTCGCTTTTAAAGCCTGTGCAGTTTCTATGCCTCATTTATGACTCCACACTATTGTGGTTACCACACCTGAAGGCAAGTTCCCAGAAGACACTAAACATTTTAAAGTTTCTTAGCCACAGGATTTGGGGAGCGTGTGAGATATGTCTGGTCCAGTTTTACAGGACTTACATGCAGGCCTGACTTGACTTTCGGTGCACAGTTTACAGGTCAGCGAGGCGTTGGTACCTGAAAATCGGTGACAATCTCCACCATGAGGGGTTCTGGCTGGCTACAGGCAGTTACAGGACAAAAGCCACACCCATTCTGTGCTGATGAGATGCTGGGGAACTACCACTTACCATCTGGCGGCAACTACTCGCACTGCATTAGCAGTGAGGGTCCCTTGCTACACCCACTGCCCATGCATACTGTACCAATACTGTCTGGCTATGAAACGCCTCCATACTAATCGTCTGTGGGCAGCGTGGCCATTTGGGATCTGCGCAAAATGTTTGTTGCAGTCTCTCGGTGTGGGGTTCGTATGGACTCAGATCTGTGGTTTAACTGACTCCCACCCTGGTTACTGCATGGGCCCTGAGTAATTCCAGATATAGTGCTTCTGTTTTAATACGCTGTTCGATGACATTTTAAATGACCACTCCAACTATGGAGCTGCATGCTCGGATGGGGCTAAACTGTGGGAAAACGGTTGTCTCCAGACTTCACTGTATTCGATGGCAAATTTCCATGATCCTTAGGGCCTTGGGGGAGACGAGATGTGCCATGCCTGCTAAATTCCTCAAGTGTTTCAACCCCCCCCCTCCCCTTCCCCCCTCGCCTCCCCCCCCCCCCCCCTCGCTCCCCCTGAGTAGACTTCAGTATCTGCAATGCCTGTATCCAACTGATAAAGTAGTCTAGGATGGCCAGAACGCCTTCATCTGGCCACAAAGCCTGGAAAAGGAAGACACACTGCTGGGCGCCAGGGCACACGGTTATTGTGGGGAACGAAAGAGCGGCTGTAGCAGCCGAGGAATCGTCGTGTTGTAGTCCTTGGTTAGTTTCGTGTGCCATTCCCCTTGCATGCTATTGTCTCACTGCTGAGGTGAAGAGTCGTCCATCGACGGAAAGAGGAGTGGTAGGAACTGACAGCTGACAAGCTGCTCATAGTGAAGACCACTATGTGGCCACAGTGTACCACCTTCCAGCCACATAGGCGGGACGAGGTTCTCCTTACTTGTCTACACATAGCCACAGCTCTGTCGCCTGACTTCTTGCTCAGGCGAGAGGACCCTCCGACATGAGCTGCTTGTGGCATACAGACCACCGTCCACCACATTTTATTAGACTGTGTTTTACTTTCAGAGCAGAGGGCAGAAGCGGATTTCCTGACAGACGTGCCCTCTATTTTAAGCAACATTCAAACGAATGTGGCAAGAGTTTTAAGGTTCAGAGATCTGTTCGACTTGTCTCCAAAAGATTTAGGGAGTTGTTCTTAACGTGGTATCTGGGCGATTGCCTTACCCATGGTTTTTGTAACTGGTCAGCCAGACGCATTCCTCGTACCTTTCTTTCAGCTCCTGTAGTTTTACTTCTGTTCCCAGGTGTAGCACCTTTCACCTGCTCTGTTGTATGAAAGGCCTGTGAGATCGAGTGGTTGTGTGTCTCAACGTGATGTGGGAGTGAGCGAATGGGTGTCATTTTATAAGATTTCCTCCTCATGTTTCCCCTCCCCTCCTTCCACCCCCCCCTCCCCTCAACCACACACAGTGAAAGAGAAACAGGGCTATGGATTCCCATAAGGGTTTGGATAAAGTTTCTTACCACAGACACATGCGTGGTGGTACAAATCCACCAAAACACCTCGATTTTTCGTTACTTTGCTATGAGAACTGTCATCCTAAAGGAAGAACCAATTTGTTGTTTTCTTCATCAGAATGACTTGGAAATAACTCCGTTGCTCATCGGTTGGTTGCACCTCTTAAGCCTCGAAATACCTTTTATTATAACTGAAGCATCCGTTTAATCAAAGCGTCCGTGTAACATCACAGAGCCATTCCTAGCGTGCACTGCCCCTCATAAGGGATCTCCCTGAGGGCATCTCGAGGTTTGTCGTGTTGAGGAGCTGCACGCCGTTTACATACAGACAATTAACGATGTGTGTCTGTGTGTTCGGCCAATCCGTTCTGTGTACGATATTTTGGCGACCGACCAGATCATTTTCTTAGGGTTGAGTCTGGGTGGCGAGGACATGAGACGACTAAGCTTGTGGCACTAAGAGGGGACGATCATGTCGGTCGTCGAAGTACTGTGCACGAATTGGAAATGACTCATCTGAACACGCGGACATGCACTGTAGATGGCTTGTGTGGAGGAAACCTGACAAATCGAGCAGAAGATTAATTCACATAAATGGAGGACACTGGAAGGCTCGAAACATATGCTGTTTACATCTTTGTTTACTATAAAGGGGCGGATTTGTGGGCTGGAGTAAGCAAGGCTCGCTAGTGTGTAAGCAAGCTCCAAACGTCTGCGCAATCCAAAAATACATTAATGGTGTTTATTCGGAGATTTAACAAGAAAACAAGAGGATGAAAATTTAAGTGCTTGGTTATTTATAGTGAGGCAGTTCTTGGTCCAGAGTGGGCGTCATATCCAAAGTTCCCTTCTGTCATGTTCGCCATCTGTCTCAGATTTAGATTCAGATGGGAACCTTCCCTTATAAGCTTGTCCGGTGGTGTGGGGTGATAAACACTTCTAAGATTTGCTAATCCATTCGGAGATCGACTTTTCGTACGTCTGACGTCAATTAAGTTTTCACACGCAACCTCAGTTTTGTACATAACCTCACGTGTGGTGAAAGGAACGAGTAGGCTACAGGATTCTACAAACATTAGTAACACTGTTAACGAAGGTCAGAGCATGTGCAATAGGTTCCTAGGTATGAGAGTGGCACGAAGGCTTCGTAAGTAAAAGAGCCCAGTACATCGTTCTCGACGGCAGTGTTAATCAGAGACAAGGTTAACGTCAGCAGTGCCCAAGGAAAGTAAGATGGGGCCACTGTTGTTGTCGTCTATACACACAAATGATATGACGGAAAGGGAGCATCAATCTGCTGTTTGCTGATGATGCTCTGAAGTATGGGAGGGTGTTGAGGATGACTGTATGATGATAGATGTCTTGGCCAAAATTTCTAGTCGGTATGATGTATGGCAGCTGGTTCTAAAGTAGAGAAGTGTACGTTAATGCAGATGAGCATGAAAAAAAACTCAGTATTGAGATACAGTGTGAGTAGTGCTCTGCTTCACACAGTCACGTCATTAAAATACCTCTGCATAACGTTGCAAAGGTACGTGAAATGGAATGAGCACGTGAGGATTGTGGCAGGAAAAGCGAATGGTCAACTTCGGTTTATTGGGAAAATGTGATTCATCTGTAAATGGGACGACATATAGGGCACTGATGCAATCTGCTCTTGAATACTGTTAGTGTCTGCGAACTATGCCGGGTCAGATTAAAGGAAGATATCAAAGCAATTCAGAAGCAGTTTACTCGTTTGTTGCTGGTAGATTCGAATAACACAAGAATATTAGAGATTCTTTGGGAACTCAAACAGGAATCACTGGAGAGAAGACGATGCTCTTTACGAGAAACTCGTGAGAAAATTTAGGGAGCTGGAATTTGAAGCTGACTGCAGAACGATTCTAGTCCCGCCAAATATACAGGTTGCGTAAGAAGTATGTAGTTAAGACAGGTGAAATTCGGGCTCATATGCAAGCAAATTGTTTCACTTGCAAACAGAGGGAGCTGAAAACGACAAAGAATATGACAAGATGTGATACAGGGTATCCTGCGCCACGCACTGTACAGTGGCTTGTGGTATATGTGTGTGTCGGTAAAGAGGATTTCTTGCCTTGACAGAAAAAGTGTATTTTTGATATAAACGCACCAATTGTATTTCACCATCCCTTTTAGGTCCGTACATTTTGTACAAAATTTTTCCAGTGAGGAGATTCCACTCCCCAAGTTCGGCTGGAGGATGTCAATCTATACTTGGCGGGAGTAACAACGTTGTTGATCTAGAGGACAACAGCCAAGGAATGCAATTGTCTTTAATTATCCGAGTCACCACCACCAGGCTAGCTAGATTTGGTACACAATGACGACCAGCTACTCCAACATCTATTTCCTACTGCCACAACACCTTCTTGTGCAGGTACACTTTCCTGATAAGGTGATTTGTTTCCGTTTGCAATCCAGTCTTCTTCTCGCATGTTTGTCGACACTCAGTTGGCGACCAAAACTTGCATAGTATTTTTTCCCCATTGCAAGTTGAACTGTAAATAAGAAGCATAATTTTTATTTATTCCAGGGAAAAGAATCACAATGCTTCCGACATAAACCTTTCAATCTCTGGTGCATGTCACCTGGGCGCCACCTACTACGATGCTACTGATTTCCTCGCACGAAGCAATGTGCCCTGTCATTGTAGCAAATTATCAAACAAAACCTCAGTTAAATTTTTTGATAAGCTCCAAAATTTAGTGAACTGCTTTTTGCACTTCATTTTAATACTAAACGAACATCATGTTCACCTTGAATAAGACTTACTCTGAATGGTCAAAGTACGACGACTCTTCATGATCATTGAACGACGTCTCTTGAAAAAAAATCCGGAGCTTAGTCCACAAAAGTTTCTAACTGTGCATGGTTTCCTTAGACACACTCTCTTGCACAATTGATACACCGCTGCAAATGCCGTTTATACATCCGGAAGCAATCTTCGTATGCCTTTTGCTGGGTCGCGTGAAGTGTCGTCTGCCAATTGTCTTGTCTATCGTTGCAAATCTTCGTTCTTTTAACGTCTCAATATCATAGCCGTAGACCCACGTCTCACCATCAGTTTATATTATCCTAACGAACATCTGGTACCCATTTGAGCCATACAAAAGCTCTTCACAGGTTCAGAGGTGAAGGTCTTTCTGGTCTTGACTCCATAGCCGTGTGACCAACCTGGCGGCAACCCGATGCAGTGTTAGGGTTTTGTGACATGATCCAACTGAAATGCTACATCCTTCTGCAGTCTCTCGGGCAGTCTGTCTTAGATTGGTACGCACAGTTGCGTTGACGTTCCTGACATGACCGTTGTCGGTAGACGTCGAAGGGCAACCTGAATGGGCCTCACCTTGAACTTCCGTCTTGGCATATTTAAAACGTGTGAACCATTCTTAACAACGAATACGGCTTAAGCACTCATGAAAGAATTTCTGCAACATCTTGTTTGTGTCTGTAAATGTTTTCTAGAGTTTCATGCAAAATGTAACGCAGCGTGTTGCTCCTCTATCTCTGCCATTTCTAAAGTTTCATTGCTGTACGTCCGTTACTTATTGCTCAGAACTTTACTGAGTAGAATGTTTTGTCGCACAGTTTGCGAATTTAGAGTTACACATTACATGCAGGTGTGTGCAAGGATGACACCATTTCGTTCCAACACACCACTGGCGCAATTACGAATGTTTACGAAATTTTGAAAATACAATATTCTTTTTTATGATTTTCCTATGGCATCTCCTATTCCCAACACCTTGAATTATTGATTGTGTAGTAGATCTCTCTGCACTTTGTCGATATGTTAATGTGTGATTGCAACTTCCGAATTCCCTTCAGTCGACCATTTCTGAACTGCCGTTATTGTGGCAGTGGACATTTCGTAATCTTGCACCAGTTTCTGACGGATTTTCGTCAGTGTTAAACCGTTTTAAACTTTCTGGTGGTGTGATACTCCGAGTTATTGTTTGAGTGGAATGTATACGACATGCCTGAGTAAAAAGAAGTGGCCATATCTGATGTGTGGAACTATTGAAACCTATTTCTGATTTCGCCGGCTTTATGGATTCGGTTTTCAAACTCTTTCATCTTGTTGTTGCACATGCTTCTTACGTATGTCTGTATTATCAGCTGTTCTGAATGTTTTGTTTGGCAATCGAAAAGGTTAAAAGTGTTGTAGAATGCTGGGGAATTTTTACTTTTCAAGATGATGTATCAAAGAATTTGAATTAAATTTTGCTTGAAAAGAGGAATAACGTGCAGCACCGCAATCGAAACGTTGACTGCGGATCTTCTATAAGTAAGAAAAGTGTGTACGGTGGTATAAGCGTCCCAAAGGGCTTGGAGGAGACATTGAAGACGAATACCGTTCTGCACTACCTAGCACATGGTCCCGGGTTCGATTCCCGGCGGCGTCAGGGATTTTCACCTGCCTCGAGATGACTGGGTGTTTGTGTTGTTCTCATCATTTCATCATCATCCAGTAAAGTGCGAAATTGGACTGAGCAAAGGTTGGGAAATTGTACGGGCGCTGATAACCACGCAGTTGAGCGCCCCACAAACCAAACATCATCATCACTACCTAGCACATATATTGGACATGTGGAAGAAGCAAAGAAAACGGTTCTGGAAAACCGCCGAATTACCAACAGAGAGGTTTCTGACGACGTCGGCATATCGTTCGGCTCATGCCAAGTATTATTGTTTCCGGATATTTTGGGCTTGAAACGTCTAGCAGGAAAGTTTTTCCAAAATTGTTGAACTTCCGCCAAAAGCAACGTCACTTAGACGTCGCTCAGAAATTGGTGAATGAAGTCAGCGATACATAACTTCTAAATAAAGATTAACAGGTAACAAATGATGGATATAGGAGCTAAACTGTCCTGTTTTTTGCCAAAAACATCACGTATTCCTTACTGACCGTACGACTCATGATGCACTACCCCATTGTAATCGAAGAAATCAGTGGAAACTGTCTGAGAGAACAAACACCGAAAAAATTCGACAATCGCGATCAGATGTGAGGTTTCTTCTCACTGAGTTCTTCGATTACAATGAGATAGCGCATCAAGAGTCGTACGGTCAGTAAGGAATACGTGATGTTTTTGGCAAAAAAGAGATCATTTATGTGGCCCCAGCCAACGTTTTCGCCGGGCATGACCCCCCCCCCCCCCCCTTCCTGGCCCTCGAGACTTCTACGACGTTTTGCCACCACTGATGAGGTAGAAACAAAATCGTTGTCGGAGTTGAACGGCATAACGAAAAGCGGGTTGCAGAAGTGCTTCCAAGATCGGTAAAAGGGCTGGCGCATGAAGGGGAGTAATCTGAAGGGCACAAGGTTGTGTTGATTAACAACAGTTTTTTCAAGCGAACCTAAAATTACCGTTACTTTTTGACCACACGTCGTACAAGCGAATGGTACGGTGTTCTGCACCTGCGAGATGCTAAGTTCTGGTTAGGTCGATCTTCCCTTGTTCACGATTCGTTGGAAATTCAGTAAATTATAGAAGAGACCTACAATCATTCACTTTCAAATTATAACGTACAATGAGTTTATTAGCGCCTTGGTATTTTTTAAGAGAATCTTGCCAATGCGAGACTTTTTTACTCCAGATAGATGGAGCGAATTACGGAAAAATTTCGAAGTTGTCACTGGTTCAACATTATCGTAAGCAAACATTCGGTCACTTAAAACAACGAGAAATTCTGTGCTGAACCTGGAGCTCCTTCAGCGATGCGCGCCCTGCCGGTAGTCGTGTGGTCGCCTGACCACCTTGACCTCAGCACCCGCGAGTGCCCGAGTAGTGGGCAGCAGCAGCGGGCGCCCACACAGCCCTCGCTCCTGTCTTCTGCGGCAGATCAGTGCGACCAGCATTCTGAGACACTGCGGCGGCGGGAGGCAGTCTGCTTCCCTGTCAGCAACGTGGTAGGCTGCGAGCGCAGTCAAGCTCCAGCGCGCGCGATGCTGACCTGCGCACGGTGAACCTTGTCAGCATCGCCACTTGGTGTTGGCCAGCCTTCGTGATCGCACGTGTTGCGAATGTTCTCCCTGTAAATTTGACAAGATTCAACATAAGCGAGTGTTTGCGCCGGATAATTATGCCTACCATTTGTAAACTGACCGGCTGACTGCTTGTAATGCCATTTGGTTGAGACAACATAGCTATGTTTGTTGTGTGCATGTAGATGGTGAGAAACTGGTGGAAGACACATGTGCTGGTTCTCTAGTCACAAGTGTTAAAACCTTAGTTGACTTCGTAAAGTGCAAAGATGATCTGGAATCTGTTAAATCACTGACATAGGTATTCGTTAAAAAATAAGAGTGGAACTACCAGTTTACTCTAGTTTAGAGTTTACATGTAAAGATCTTCGCAGATGAGGTAAGTTTCTAGTTACTCAGTGGTTTGCAGCGCGTCCCACATAACGAACTTTGTTATGTTACGGTTTCTACAAATATAATTTCCACTCTCTATCTTCGATATTACACTGTGCAAGCGATCTGTAGCAAAGTGCTATGTGGTCGGTATCGAGAACAGTCGCATAAATGGTATACTCTTGCAAACTTCGTGAAAATACATGACATTCCGGAAATTTATCGTATGCTTCTCGACGGTTTCAGCACAAAAGTGTCACAAGTACGTAGTTTTTTCTGTTTTGTGTAAAATCGTATGTTGCAGCTGATATCGGTTTCGAGATGGGTGAATTAATTCGGGATTGACGAAGCATTTCTCATCGACAGTGTTCAGAAATTAAATGTTCTTGTGATCCGAGAGTTCAGAGATGATCGCACGCAAATCGTTCAGAAACCACAGCAGCAAGCCGGCCAGATCTGAAACAGTACCGTCAGCGGACGTCTTTGTGCCAGGGAAACCAGCCCTGCCTGTGTACACGATGTACACCTGTTCAGAGAGCGACCGCTGTCCGTGGAAGATGCTGGCACCAGGCCAGTGTGTGTGCGCGCGGAGGGGGGGGGGGGGGGGGGGCGGGCGGGCGGGCGGTTGACTCGTGTTAATTGGCCGGCCGCTCCGCTGTGGACGACCGACCGACCGACCGACCGACCTCGTGCTGAGACTACTAAATACGGTGCCTGTGGTTTCCTTCCGATCTGTCTTCGCGGTACGTGTGTGTCTGGTGGTAGGTAGTTCTGTGCAGGATGCTCAAATGATGGTGTCTGGCGCTGGACACGATTTAATACAACGGTATGGTGTGGTGGTACAGTCGCTTGTGGTGATACAGCCTGGTTGCATCTACATCTACATCCACATCCATGCTCCACAAGCCACCTGACAGCGTGTGGCGGTGGGTACCCTGAGTACCTCTATCGGTTCTCCCTTCTATTCCAGTCTCGTATTGTTCGTGGAAAGAAAGATTGTCGGTATGCCTCTGTGTGGGCTCTAATCTCTCTTATTTTATCCTCGTGGTCTCTTCGCGAGATATACGTAGGAGGGAGCAATATACTGCTTGACTCCTCGGTGAAGGTATGTTGTCGAAACTACAACAAAACCCGTCTTCCACTGCAGTTTACCTATCATCTCTGTAACGCTTTCGCGATTATTAAATGATCCTGTAACGAAGCGCGTTGCTCTCCGTTCGATCTTCTTCTCTCTCTCTCTCTCTCTCTCTCTCTCTCTCTCTCTCTCTCTCTCCTGTCAACGCTGTCTTGAACGGAGCCCACACTGGTGAGCAATATTCGAGCAGTGGGCGAACAAGTGTACTGTAACCTACTTCCTTCGTTCACAGATTGCATTTCCTTAGGATTCTTCCAATGAATCTGTCTGGCATCTGCTTTGCCGACGATTAATTTTATATGGTCATTCCATTTTAAATCACTCCTAATGCCTACTCCCAGATGCGATTGGATGCAAACGACTCCAGTAATACACTACGCCACCCGATCAGAAGAAAACAGTGCGTTTGCGCTAGGTGTTGCAGGTGTTTCACATTTACGAGCAATTTTAGAAGTGATGTCATGATCGCATGGGTAGAATTGACATAAAATCGATAGAATTACGAAAATGACGGAAAATACGTATAAATTGAGGAAAAATACACTGAAATGTGGGGAAATTGACGAAGTACTTTCGTGTCTTTTGGCTGGTGCAGAACAATTCTTGTATGTAGGAACGAGTATGTGACAGCAAGAGGAATCGGAGATACGTTGACATGGAAGCACCAGGAACTAGGGAACAGTCACTTCTTTTCCTGTGGAGGCATCTTTCTAATGTATGTATACTGAAGTAACAGTGATACACCCGAGCTGACCGCTGTATTTGACGTTTTCCAAGAAAACACCATCTGCCTCTAAACTTACATGCATCTGCTTTAAGGGATAACAAAGTGGATGGGTGATTGAGATGGAGCTGTAACGAGGTATGATTTAATGGCTGACTGATGATGCATTCTAGAGGGGGGAGGGGGGGTAGAGATGCTGCTGCAGGTCAGTTGATCATTTTTTTCCGTTGTTCTGTCAGAATGAATCAGTTGTGTGACGTAGAGCACTGTCTACTTGCGATCGTTAACAGCGAACCTGTCTGTCACCAGAGGACTTCCATCTCATGTATGATGAAACGTGACCACTCTGTTTCGACACATCCCTATACACATACAAAGATTTACATGACACTCCATTCCCTTGTCGCATCTTGAGTGAAAAATCGAGACTTGACTTTCGTGACAAAAATGATTACAAGTTAGCAACAAGTGTTCGTAAGGCGCTGCAATCCTTTAACCATCTGCTTCACGAATGTCCTGTTTACAGAGTTAGTGGCGGCATGACGTGTAATTTCATATGTCAGGCACCGCTGCTATGCGTTTCTCTGTTTCCTTGTAAGACGTATTCTCCATTATTAATGATCATTCTACACAGGACTGATGCGAGCATAGTATAATTTCGGAAACATGATCGGATGTGAACACAGGACGCTAAACGACTCTGGAAAGCTAGACCGTGCGTATATCACACAGAGCTGATGTTTTAAGGCAGTAGTGTTTCCATTTTACAGTTTGTTACCATAGTTAATTGTAGAGAAACCTGCAGGTGTGCCATGTGCAGGAAATATATTTCTTACATTAGAATAATAACAGTGCTTCATTCCACACAACTGATAGGTCGGAAACTCTAGCGATCTAACATTATAACCTACTTAAAGTGCAAAACCGTGTAGCCATAGGAGTGCATGTGTTCGTTCTCTCAAACGAATAACCTCCTGGTACTGACCACAGACACTAGGACAATACTTCAGAATTGATAGCGCAGTTGATTTACGTAAAATGCTTCAAACTCCATCTGTCTGGAGCTTGACCATGCATAATAACGGCCCGGTTCTTGTTCTTCTTAACCGTCTATTACATCACAACACTTTCAAATCTACTACTATATATCTATAAGGGGTGCTAACCACCTCGACATAGGGGGAATGTAGAGAAATCTTAGCACTTGGATGGGTGCGGACTTTGCAAGCTCCATTGATCCACAAGATGCGGGATGTACTGTTCTACCCCTGGTCACTTGCAGGTTTAATCAGTAACGGTGCTGCAGGATGGGTTAGTCGAAGAAAGTGCGAGGGATCTTTCAAACTTTATTCCAAGATTGCGAGAATGCCCTGTGACACCCATCCGCATAGAGACAGATCGTAAATTAGAAACTATGCTCAAAGTGCTAGAAATATGTAGATCGCTGTCTGGTATACATAGATGATGTATATGTTCGAGAATTAACAAAAGAATGAAGTACTGCAGTCATCTATCTACATTCGCAATGGTACCTGGAAAGTACAGAAGGGGTGGTTTAGCAGTGATACTGAAACTGCGAAGCATACTGTCCCAAAATTGGTAGGTGTCTAGATGACTGTAAAATTGTTCACACTATCTGTGATGCCTATTATTCCAGTGCATCGACGGTGTCTTTTCCATCCCACCCGTCCACCGGTAAACTGTTGATTGCCATATATTGATTGACTGATGTCCCTTGTTTGAGATGGAGCAAGAGTCTTGGTGGAGGGGCGGCAGCTAGCACCGAAACAGTGATCACATACATAACTGCAACATGAGGAATCAATCGAAACGGAACACAGTATCACCAGCTATCCCATCACTGTGACAGATGAGTTTAAATGTAGAGGTTGTCAGTCACCTTGGGACAGCAGTTTGGAAAGGCTCCACAACACTGTGAAACTCTACCAGTTCTCTTACTTTGTGACTCTCTTCAGTAGTAACAACATGACTTACACCAAGCGATGTCTAGTTTTCTGTGAGAGACAACGAATCAGAACATGTTAACGTCAGTTTAGAAACTGACACAGACCTCGAACTTGTGGGAGTAAAAACGGAATGTATGGCAGTGTACAAAGCCGGTTACAGTGGAAAAAGAACGTTTCAAACGACGACACAGGAAGCCTCTCTTGCGACTGACGGTATAGTCTGTGGGATATGGTTGTCCTCCTATAGTACGGGCGTTGACACTTCACACTGGTCTGTGGATCAATACCTGTGTTTTTATAGGATCACCACGTGCACTCGATGGCATCACGCAGATGGTATTTGTTTCCGATATATGGGAAGAGAGATGTGGTAAAACTCTTATCGAGTTCTTAATCGGATGAAGTTAGCAGAGGTTTTACAGTTCCTAATTTTTCTCTGTTGGGTGGTACAGAACAACGATGATAAAATGCTGGGGTGATAGGAGTGAAAGGACCCTGAGGTACACGGATCTGCTTCAGAGTGCAGCACCTGTATGTAGTTTGGAGACGCACCACAATACAGTAGCAAAATCCTCGTCCTTCTCCCAGTTCCCATTCTATCTTTTATACGACAACATATTCCCATCCCCATCAAAAGGTCAAAACACAATGCTGTTGCGCTAACTCAGCTTAGCCTGTTTGTACATGGGCTGCAGAATGTTGTAGATATAGCTCTGTCCAACTTCTGCTCAGTTCTGACTTAAATTGGAACGATCACATGCACAAAGCTGCAGGGTGGCAGTGCAGAGTCTGATGGAGCAGTTGCAGGATGCATAGGGACAATCTAAAATTTTACTGGAGCAGGTTCGAAAAGGTGACTCGTTTCGAGATATGAAAGTGCCAGAAATATGATTAAAAGACTCGTCCATAGGATGCAACGTAGGAATGTGATTGAATCGAATGACTTGACTCCAATTCATAGACAGAATTTCTACCGGAAAACGTAGCACTAGTGATCTGAAAAGCTAGTGTACATTTCTTACGACCTCAATCAGCACACCATCTACTATTTGTGATCCTTCGCAGTCAACCAACACTATAACCCAGTGGATATATCGCAGAAACCCTGACGTGGCAATGAGACAGAATGCGTTACAAATACTGGCTGCAAGGGCGATCAGCAAATATAAGGTTCATACGTCGTTCCTTAGCTGAATCGCTTTCAAAAATCGGCGTTTTTATTAAGAGCTTAAACCAATCGGCGACGTGTAACCACACTGTTGGTCTGATAATATACACTCTGGCAATCACCGTCTATATTCAGTGTTGCGGTGTTTGTCTGGAAAAACCACATTATTCGGAGGTAATGCCATACCTCGATTTATAAGGCTTGTATAGTTTTTAACACAGATATCATTACCGATGCTTGTGCGCACCTGTAGAACCCTTTGTGACAGTAACATAGTCGTTGCGAAAGTGTTATTAACACCTGGCGGCTTGTAAGGCGATTACATCTCTCCTTTCAGTCCGGAACCGCGCGACTGCTACGGTCGCAGGTTCGAATCCTGCCTCGGGCATGGATGTGTGTGATGTCCTTAGGTTAGTTAGGTTTAAGTAGTTCTAAATTGTAGGGGACTGATGACCACAGATGTTAAGTCCCATAGTGCTCAGAGCCATTTGAACCATTTGAACATCTCTCCTTCTAAGACACAATGGTACCACTCACAAGAAAAACTTATGATACATGTCCACTCATCGCTGATTTTCGGTCAGCATTATTTTGTGTCGGAAGCCATCAGTTAATTGACAGAGTATTGTACAGGGTATTTATCAATGAATATTGGGGTTTTAACGCTTTATAATATTTATTATATTAAACTTAGTTATAAATGCTATGCCAAATGAAAGAGCAACTCAGTTATACCAAGAACTTGTCATGCAGCACACATCCAGCGCTCCTCTAGCGGATTGCAGAGGAAGCTTTGCGCGCTGCGCATGCACACTGGTGCCAAACACAACTGTTTGAGTTGCTCTTTCATTTGACATGTCATTTATAACCGTAAGTTAAATATAGTAAATATTTTAAAGCGTTAAAACCCCAATATTTACTTATAAACGCCCTGTACGTAGTAGCAGGGAATGCATGATAGGTGAACTTTGAGCATCAGGCTTATAAAGAGAGGGCGCGCGTGCGCGCGCGCGCAAAGAAAATGAATATGACCTGTCGTAAGGGAAGGTATGGATTTGTAAGCCACAAAGGGAATGGAAGATTTTATTTATTTTTTACTTGGAGAAGTACGTAAAGTCATCAGTGGTACAGATATTTCTATTTCCATAGCCACAGCCGTCAGAAGGGGTATTTCTGATACTTCGCTCTTTGTCGAATGTTGTCGTATTGAGACCATAATCGTAATATTTAATTCTAAATATAGTTATGAGATACGTACGAGTGTGTGGTCGGTTTCCTGGGATGATTCTGTGCGGGGGTGCGTGGCCTGTGGCGGGAATTACTCACATGTCCAGCAGACAGCAGGAGCCGCCCAAAGTGAGAGACCGGTTGGGGTACAGGAGTGTAGTTGACCTGTCCGTATCGCCCTCTAGACGGCTAAATAGCGAACTAATACCCTGTATATGTTGGGCAGCCTTCGTGATCACATGTTTCTTCGTGGAAATTAGATTATTTTATATGGACGTGTATTTGCGCCGGACCATTATTCACTCCCATGTAATTGTCCGGTAACTGCTTCTGCATATTTCCTATCTTTATTTTGTTGAGAAAACATCGATTGTGTTGTGTGCATCTAGCAGGTGAAAGACGGGTGGAAGACCCGTTTGCTGCTTCTTTAGATGTGAGGAACATCTTAGTTGACTTTGTAAATTATAAGGATGATTTGGAATCTGTTAGCTCAGCAACATTGGTATTCGGGAGTGGAAACATCAGTTTTCTCTTCTTTTTTTTTTTGAGTTCTCATGTAACGGTATTTGCAGACGGGATATGTTTAAAGTTACTCAGTTGCTTACAGTATGCTCCACCTTGCTAAAGTTTCAGGTTTCTAGAGAAACAATTTCCAGTCCATATCTTCGGAATTGTTGCGTGCAAGCGATCGGTAGAATACTGCTGTGCTTGATGTGGAGAATTATCGTGAAAATGGTATGATATTCTGGAAAACTGTGGTCCTGTAATCCCAGAGTCCGGAGATGGGTATAGCAGGCAAGCAGGTAGGGGCCAGAAACAGTAACGCCTTTGTGCTGAGGGGAACCGACCCAGCCTTTGTACACCAGTTCAGAGTCCGAGAAAGCTTCCGGATTACGACGATTTGGCTTGCGGCTCCACCTGGTTGGGTGAATAGTGGACTAAAACCCAGTTTGCGTTGAGGTCGCCTTCAGGAGTGTGTGTGTGTGTGTGTGTGTGTGTGTGTGTGTGTGTGTGTGTGTGTGTGTGCCGCATGTACACTCTGCAGGAATTTGAAAAGATTCAACATAACGAGTGTTTGTGCTGGGGATGTTGATAGCATTCGGACTGCTACCACTGCGGTCCTCGTCCACGGCCGGCTGGCCTCTCTCTGGCTGACGAGCCCTTCCGCGGCTGCAGTCATGGGCCGCGTTTACAGCGGCAGTTTCCTCCGCTGGTGCTGCACTGTGGCGCGGTGAGTATGTGGGATGTATTTGACGATCTGTAGACCACTTTTGCGTGGTTGAACGGTCAGTGCAATATGGCGATCTGTACAAAATAGTTTTGCCGCTGAAAGTCTCATCTGCAGTGGTAGTTTCTTGGCGGAACGGATCACCCCCCCTGTTTGCAGGGGTTCCTTCTACGTTTGGAACTAGACTACAGGTGTTTCGTTCATGAATCTCCATGTCCGTCTCTCTTACACTGTCTCAGTACTATCCACCACCGTGGCACCCGCTTCGCCAGTGGCACCTTTTCCACTAGCCAGACTGAGATGGTTTGCCGAAGCAACTGAACTACCTGTGTCATACCGCCGTGACTTTCTCCCCGGAAAATACGCCTGCCGTTTGTCTGCCATGGCGCGGCCATCCATCCTATGCCACCTTCTTCGGTGACTCCTTTGATCGCCAGTAAGGGACACATCCCTCTTCTGTTGCCTCCTTGAGTCTGTTTTGGCTATTGCTCCGTCAACATAACTTCATGCCACTTGCTACTTTCCCAGTGGGTGTTAAGTATTCATCGCCTTGGCTTTGTGCAGTTGCCCGTGTTCAACTCGCAGTTCAATCTCTTCCAAAGGACACTACTCCAGACTCCCTCTACTCTCATAAGTAGGACACTACTCCAGACCCTCTATATTCTCAAAAGTTTATCGTCACAGAACTTCGCTTTGGTACCTTAAAGTATACTGATGGTTCTCAGACTGACCTTTGTGTCGAGTGTGCCATCGTCACTGGCGCTGACGTTTTTCAGTATCGGCTTCTAGAACACTGCGCAGTATTTACAGTAGAGCTCTTCAGCCAGTATCAGTACATGCAGCGATGTAGGCTTTTGAATAACGTCATGTGCTACTATCCTCTGTGCCCTACAGAGCCTCTATGTGCTGTACACCATCCATCCCTTATTGCAATGAGTCCAGGAATGGTTTCACTTGATGGAGCCACTATGATGTTTATGTGGGTCCCTGGGTACATCGGTCTGATGGGAAACGAGGTGCTGACGCTGCTGTGCCACAGCTTCAGTCCTCATTCCTTGGCCTGCTAGTTCTTCCAGTTCCTCATATGATCTTTTATCTATATCATACTCCACAAGCCATGTAATGGTGTGCGGTGGAGGGTACTTTCTGTACCACTATCTGATCCATACAGCCCTGTTCCACTCGCGAATAGTCTATGGTTCCAATTTCTCGAATTTTCTCCTCATAATCCATACGAGACATGGATGTGGGGGCAGTGAAATGTTGTCTGACTTGTCCTGAAAAGTGCTGTCCCGAAATTTAAATAGTAACTCTATCCGTGATTCACAACGCCTCTTTTCTAACATCTGCCGGTGGAGTTTGTTTAGCATCTCCGCAATGCGCCCTCGCTATTTAAACGATCCGGTGACGAAACGTGCCGCTCTTCGTTGGATCTTCGCTATCTCCTCTATCATTCCTACCTGGTAGGGATCCCAGATAGATGAACAATACTCAGGAATCGGGAGAAGAAGCGGCTTATAAGTCACTTCTTTCGGGGATCCGTTATATTTCATTAAGATTCTTCGGGTGAAACGGAGTCTGGTGTCTGCTTTTTTTCCCCATATCTTTTTTTATATGGTCATTCCACTTAACGTCCCTCTGGATAGTTACGACTAGTTATTTTACGGCAGATGCTGTCTCGTGCTGTTTGTCATCAATAGTGTAGTTGTACAGCAGTGGATTCTTTTCCTATGTATGCGCAACATGTTACATTCATTTATGTTCAACTGCCAGAGCCTGCACCAATCATCAGTTCTCTGCAGGTTGTTGTGCAAATTCTTACCGTCCTCTGGCGTTGCTGTCTGTCTGCAGTTGGTGTCACTTTAGCATCTCCACTGGTCATGGGGAATTAAACATGCCCCAGCAGCTAGGACTTCCTCTCGGCTTTCTCGCCAGAAAGAGATCATCTTCTGTAAGTTGCGTATTGGGCACTATATTTTTAGCCATCGCAAATTAAGTGGGGATCCCACTACTGTGCTGATTGCCCTAAACCTTTCACGGTTCAACATTTCCTGATAGAATGCCCTTTTTTTTAAGAACTGCCAGCATTCTCATTTATATTTGCCGTCTGAGCTATCGGCCGTTTTAGCGAACGACTTATGGGTTGGCAACCGCGTTTTGTTTTTCTGTCGTAGATATATGGAGAAGAAAATTTAATCTTCAGTTCAGAAATGTAGTTAAGGACCTCCTTTGTCTCTAGGGCGTATTTTATGGACCTTTCTCGAAGTCCATGTTTATAGCTGTCTTTCCTTCCGTTGATTGGGCTTAACGTTTAGTCGTTTTTAACTCCTCTTTCGTCTTCGTGTTTTACAGTTCTGATACGGGCGCATATAATCCTAGGTGTTTTTCTTCCCTAAAACAAAACAAACGGAAACTGTGCCCACAAACACCACTACCGCCAGGTCCATCATCATCGTGGTACTAACTGGTGATACCAACTCGTTCGACAATGCAGCTGTACCCTGGACTGTCGCATTCCCTATCATTGACCTACACTGCATTGGACCTGGCTTCGACATTATTCTGTATGTAGCAACAGTTATACCCCTGCCCACCCTGTAACAGATTACCAAATACGCCCTGCAAGTGCATTTAAATATTATGGTTGTTATCACTTCTGGGACAGAATTTCACAAAGGTTCATTGATAACTCGAATGTGGACTGCTAATACCCTGCAACTTCCCACAATGCTTGTGAAGCCATTGTGGAAAGGATGCTCTCTTAAATGGTAACTACATGTGGTATACTTCCATGAAGTGTAACACAGTTCTGAACTCTGCTCGAGCACCCTACAAAGGACAGTAGTGATGCCGAAGAGAAGACCATCAACCAAATTTGGGTGAGAAATGGCTGCCAAATAGCAGGCGGGTTTGGAAGTTTATCAAGAGTCATACTCAATCACTGTTTTCAGCGTTCAGGAAGGGGGGTTAGGTAATGCATTCAGCCATGTACACCTCGGTACATGCTTATATATCTCTGATCTACTTATTGGAGGTGAGGTCCAGTTTCATCCTCCTTCTGAAAGATATTGCCAGTAAAAGAAAAAGGACACATTAATGTCCAGACTCAAGATGAGAGGGATGAATATTACTTTCCAAGGTCACTTTTGGCTGGCAATAGAAATTACCCAACAAATGCAGTCCTTTGTAATAATTAAAATATGTCTAATGGCCATAGCCATTATAATTTCTAAGCCATTTCGTTCTTAATAAAACTCCAGGACATTTCAAATGCACACTGGACTCGCATTTACGACGACGATGCCGGGATGGTTCCTCTGAAAGGTCATGGCCGACTACCTTCCCTACTCCGATGAAACCGATGACCTCGCTGTCTAGTCTCCTCCCCCAAACAAACTAACCCCAACATTTCAAAATTCGTCAGGGAGTACACTTAACATTCGGTTTATATTTACAGACTTGGAGTTAATAGAAAGCCAGAAGATGACCATGAACACACATTGCAAAAAAAGGTAGTAAAGCATAAAGTAGTTGGACCACTCTTTTCAATATTTGCTCCCTTCGCACCCCAAACATGTAGATTTCTTGCAACTATTAAATATTGGGAAGCAACACTGCTTGTGAATCAAAAGAATGTCGCTCCTGATTTATCAAAACATTTCGGTACAAGACATTTGTCACAGATGCGTCAAATCTTTCAAAAAGAGATATTATCTAGGAGGACACCTCATAGTTTGCTCAAGCCAGGAACAGCCTTGTGTGGAATTGCCTGCTGTCCTTAAAGGTCAAGAACATCCACTACCAGATCCAATGTTCCTTCATTGCGTATACAAACTTAGTGCCTCCTAGCTCCTGTGACACGTTTGTGATTATGACCCCACTGCCACCCATACAGTCGTCACAGAACATTTACCACCATACTCAGCAGAATATGAACTGTATACTCGTATGACTCGTATCACCAGTTTGATTCACATGTCGGGAATAATCCTGTGAGACGGTGGTTGGCTTAGCTCGAGAACCTGGTATGGAAGTTGATGGGATTTATCGCAACAACATTTTCGTGACTGACTCGTAGAACAATGATGCCCTGTATGAGCAGGCAGCCGATCGTCGTGTATGTGGGCTGCCATTGCATAGAGAAGACGAAAGTCCTTGTAGAGACCATAGTGATATATGGGGGATGTTCCACAGTACATCTCACAACTAATGCAACTTAGAGCCAACTATCAAGCTCGTCTCCATCCTCTTTCACATTTTGAGTAGGCGTGATGCCCACTTACTCGTTCAACACTTGGTTGATTCTGAGTTGAAACGTGATAGGGTTACTCATTCCTGCTACCATTGGAAAGAATATTTCATCTTCCAAGAGAACCACATCAAATATATTGCTTTAATTCGTGGAACCGCTTTGCCTCGTGAACGTCTCTCTTCAGAGTCTTCGCCTCAGGAAGTCATGCATATCACCAGACTACATATTCCAAAGATGCAAGGTTTCAGTTTGTGATAAAGAAGGGGGTCTGTCCACATGAAATCCTGGATTTGTTGGAGACACTCTATGAAACGGCATTGCCTGACATAACCACAATGTCCGGTATACTAATGGGCCCTGCAATAATGGAAGTGGAGGATGAGCAGGATCGGAATCTTCGTCTGGTGTTTAGCGTCCATTGTTTAGGAGAATATGCTAGATTATAAACTAATAGCAATGTACGCTTCCTCACGTACATTTTAGAGTAGTTCTGCTTTCTATTTCTTCATGCCAGGTCTTTCGTGGGATTCGGTACACGCAATATGTCAGCATTGAACGGAATATGTCAGCATTGAACAGTTGACTGGTGTTGACATCTTGCTCTTCTATGAACGCAGAATTCATGGTCAACCTTCCCAGTGACTGCACAGTACGCCAAGATGAGTAACTCATGGATGAGTGACGAGTAGTACAGGCGATATAATGATTTATCTAAAATCATTTACCTAGATGTAAACCACCTCTGTGGGTTCGCCGCACAACAGAGCCAGCCATTTCCAGGGTCCCGATGAATGTGTGAAGGAGAAACTGCCAGACTAAAGGATAAGATCCGTGAACCAGGTGGGGATGCTGGTGAAAGAAAGATCTTGGCCTTAGAACTGGCGTATCTCGCCCATTTGCATGATGAAGTCAGGTGCCAATACATTAACTTTGGGATGGAGCCCTTTTGTGGGAGTGGGCTCTCTGGACACGGCCAGGGAACAAAGAGCGTTATACGAGGTGCATTCAAGTTCTAAGACCTCCGATTTTTTTTCCGATGAAACTGGCGTTACTTCTCGACGAAATCGCCCTGCAGAGGTACACATTTTTCACAATGCTGACGCCATGATTCCATGGCATCGGCGAAGGCTTCTTTAGGAGTCTGTTTTGACCACTGGAAAATCGCTGAGGCAATAGCAGCACGACTGGTGAATGTGCGGCCATGGAGAGTGTCTTTCATTGTTGGAAAAAGCCAAAAGTCACTAGGAGCCAGGTCAGGTGAGTAGGGAGCATGAGGAATCACTTCAAAGTTATCACGAAGAAACTGTTGCGTAACGTTAGCTCGATGTGCGGGTGCGTTGTCTTGGTGAAACAGCACACGTGCAGCCCTTCCCGGACGTTTTTGTTGCAGTGCATGAAGGAATTTCTTCTTCAAAACATTTTCGTAGGATGCACCTGTTACTGTAGTGCCCTTTGGAACGTAATGGGTAAGGATTACGCCCTCGCTGTCCCAGAACATGGACACCATCATTTTTTCTGCACTGGCGGTTACCCGAAATTTTTTTGGTGGCGGTGAATCTGTGTGCTTCCATTGAGCAGACTGGCGCTTTGTTTCTGGATTGAAAAATGGCATCTACGTCTCATCCATTGTCACAACCGACGAAAAGAAAGTCCCATTCATGCTGTCGTTGCGCGTCAACATTGCTTGGCAACATGCCACACGGGCAGCCATGTGGTCGTCCATCAGCATTCGTGGCACCCACCTGGATGACACTTTTCGCATTTTCAGGTCATCATGCAGGATTGTGTGCACAGAACCCAGAGAAATGCCACCTCTGGAGGCGATCTGTTCAACAGTCATTCGGTGATCCCCCAAAACAATTCTCTCCACTTCTTTGATCATGTCGTCAGACTGGCTTGTGCGAGCCCAAGGTTGTTTCGGTTTGTTGTCACATGATGTTCTGCCTTCATTAAACTGTTGCACCCATGAACACACTTTCGACACGTCCATACCTCCATCACCACATGTCTCCTTCAACTGTCGATGAATTTCAGTTGGTTTCACACCACCAAATTCTGAAAACGAATGATTGCACGCTGTTAAAGTAAGGAGAAGTCACCATTTTAAGTATTTAAAACTGTTCTCATTCTCGCCGCTGGCGATAAAATTCTATCTGCCGTACGGTGCTGCCATCTCTGGGACGTATTGACAATGAACGCTGCCTCATTTTAAAACAATGCACATGTTTCTATCTCTTTCCAGTCTGGAGAAAAAAAATCGGAGGCCTTAGAACTTGAATGCACCTCGTATTCTGCCCTGTAGAAACATTAAGTAATGCCACAGATTTGGTATGGAATGTTAGAATCACGCGCGAAAACTACTCCGAGCAATGTTGTCATGGATTTCCATGTTAATGAAAGACTGTAGAGATGTCCTAGATTCCAATGCAGTCCATGAAGGCTGTCTAGATTGGTATGTGTGTTGTGGACCTCTCCAAACTCCACATGTACCGCTTTCAGTATGAGTTTGCGAAGCCAAACTTCGTCAATCCCAAGTTACATTGTATGGATGTAGTCAGTTTAATCTACTGGGTTAAAGGCAGGGATCCATGTGAAACAATTAGATACTCCTGAAGAACTGAACACTTCCGGACACGCAGCTAATAATCCTTTTGAAATAATACCAGAAAACAAGTAGGTTATTGGCGTAATCAATGATGAAGTGAATGGATCACAGAATGTGGAGTTTGTTGGCACTCATATCAAACATATGCGAGTACTGTGTAGATGCAGATGGCGCCCAGTGGCGGGCTAATGGTGTGCATAGTGTGGTCTCAAATGTTATCTCGATAGAGAATTAGTGTGCCTGCTTTATGGCATTGGTGCGGCTCCATAAACTGTCAGTATATAGAGATTTGATGAGGGCTGCTGCATCATAACATACGGTTCATCTGTGCAGATCAACAAAGGACACTATGTGATCAAAAGTATCCAGACATCTGGCTGAAAGTCACGTGAAAGTTCTTGGCGCCCTCGATTGGCAATGCTGGAATTTAATATGGTGTTGGCCCACCCTTAGCCTTGATGAGAGCTTCTCCATTCAGGCGCTGGAAGGTTTCTTGGGAAATGGGAACCCGTTATTCATGGAGTGCTGCACTGAGGAGAGGCATCGATGTCGATCGGTGAGGCCTGGCACGAGGTCGGCGTTCCAAAATATCCCAAAGGTTTCTATAGGATTCAGGTCAGGACTCTGTGCAGAACAGTCCATTACAGGGACGTTGTTGTCGTGTAACCACTGTGCCACAGGCCGTGGATTAGGAACAAGTGCTAGATCAAGTTGAAATACGCACTCACCATCCCCAAACTGCTCTTCAACAGTGGGAAGCAACAAGGTGCTTGAAACATCAATGTAGGACTGTCCAGTGATAGTGGTACGCGAAACAAGGCGTGCACGCCCTCTCCATGAAATACACGACCACACCATAACAACACAGCCTCCGAATTTTACAGTTGGCATTAAACACGCTGGAAGATGACGTTCACTGGGCATTCGCCATACCCGCACCCTGCCATCGGATCGCCACATTGTGTACCGTGACTCATCACTCATCACATCGTTTTCCCACTGTTCAATCGTCCAATGTTTACTCTCTTTACACCAAGTGAGGTGTCGTTTGGCATTTACCGGCGTGATGTGTGGCTTATGAGCAGCTGCTCAACCATGAAATCAAAGTTTTCTCAACTCCTCTCTAACTGTCATAGTACATGCATTGGATCCTGATGCAGTTTGGAATTATGGTGTGATGGTCTGGATAGATGTCTGCCTGTTACACATTACGACCCACTTCAATTGTTGGTGGTGTCTGTCAGTCAGGCGAGGTCGGCCTGTGCGCTTTTGTGCTGTACGTGTCCCTTCCCATTTCTACTTTACTGTTACATCGTAAACAGTGGACCTAGGGATGTTTGAGTCTGGAAATCTCGTGTACACACGTGGCACCCAATCGCCTGACCATGTTCGAAGTCCGTGAGTTCCGCGGAGCGCCCCATTCTGCTCTCTCACTATGTCTAATGGCTACTGAGATAGGTGATATGGCGTACCTGGCAGTAGGTTGCAGCACAACGCACCTAATATGAAAAAATAAGTTTCTGGGGTTGGCCGGATGCTTTTGATCACATAGTGTAGTAAATAGACGCATTGTGTGTACATCAAATACATACCATTGTAAATAAAACTGAAAAATATTAATAAGCAAAATACAGTAAAAATGTATTACAAAAACAAAATAGTTTATAATCTGTTGGTTAGTTTGTTGTAGGGACTATAATAGTTACATCCAAACCCTGCCGCTAGATAATTATTAGTTGCAGCAAACATGAGTTTCTTCCCAGTAATGCTCAGACTTCGAATGGAAAAGCCTACACAGTCGACTTGGTTATTAAGGGTTATAATGAGGGGGAGGGTGGGGGGGGGGACGAAGGTGAGCTCGGATCTTATTGGTCCACCTTGGTTTCCTACTATTTTATTGTGCTCCAATTGGCTGAGAGACGTGGAGTGGCTACATGCGAGTTTTAAGAATATATCAAATAACCTTCATCGAGTTATGTCATGATCTTGAATATAACTCGTAAAATTGCCTAAGGAGTGCGGTTAGTTCCCCTGGGTGACCTTGATAAAATCCCAGTGGTTTCCTGTGAGAAGGGGAGTTATCTTGAATATAAACTGGCGAAGTGGGTAATCTGACGCTGGATGTTCAATAAATGGTAAGATTATCTTCCCTGAAACATGCATTGCTATACTGTTGCCCTTTAAATCGCGTCCCCTTAGATCCGGTTCTCTGTAGATGCCAGTCCCTTTACATCTGGAATGTACGCTGCTATCCTGTCCCCAGACAAAGCTTATTTCACTCACATGTGACACTTTTTGGGGATAGAATTTTCAGTATCATTAGTGCATAACATTTTTGTAATTAAATGATGACTCAAGGAACCAGATTCCTATGTATTGTAGCATTATTTTTACATGTCAGTAAATAGTTCATTAATTGTAACAAAAGTTCCACCTCATTTTGCCACTGAAGTTATATTTTATGGTGGTTTTCGTTTTGAAATGAGTTTTCCTCCGGCATTAAGATGAGCAATAAAAGGAAATGCATATTAACATTTTGAGGACTGAGCAGCTAGGGTTTAGTTCAAACGACGGATCCTGTGATATTTCAGTTTCTTGACTTTGTAAGAGGGCGCTTTGCCTGTGAAATCCTGCAAAGAAACAGACTTAGAATTAGAATTTGTTATATATGCCTTAATATGAAAAAATTTCAGACATTTTAGAAATGAAGTCCTGTTTTATTAGCACCAGGGATATTCTTAGTGTTGCGGTTAATTATGTTTGTGACATTACTAGTAAATTACATTATTACGTTGTACAATGTGTGTTCATTCATTTCTTACAGTTCCATACACATAAAAGGTCGAGAAGACAAACGATGTCGCCCTTGGAGTTAGCAGAGGAGGTAAGTGCTCTTGTAGATTATTCAGTCACTCTCGGGGGGGGGGGGGGGGGGGGGGGAGAGGGATATTTAACAACTAAAATATGCAGCATTGATATTGCTCAATGAAACTAACTGAAAATGTAATTTTACATTGAAGATTGGTTACATTTACCTCATTGTGTAGAATTTCCAAAGGTTTTGGAAAATGAATCTGTATATCACAATCTTCAAAATGGTGCATGGCATCTTCTCTCGCATTTGTGGAACATCATTACTTTGTATTTAAGTTTTTAGTGAGTGTATTTCCTTTACATGGTTAATTTCTTGGAAAATGTACTTCTGTATTTTCTTCATAATTGCTAGAAAATCGTATCATATTGCTCAAAAGTGTAAGTTGTCTCACATTTTTTCACTTGACCTTCTTTGTCAATGAGTTACGTTGAAAAATGAAAAACATAATGGTAGGACACACAAATGTTAAAGGTATTTTCGGTGCCTTTTATGTATGGTCTGTTATCTACAATACTTATAAAAGCAAAAATACTTGACAGTATTTATAGGTTGCTAATATTTTATCTTATTGTCGATGTACACACATAAAAAAGTTCTGCATAACCGCAGTTCCCAGAACTCCTGGAATTAGACGTTGACTGTGGATGTTGTATTACAGACAGTCTGACTGTTCAGGGATATCACTAAACCCACCCAAAGATGTAAAGAACCATGCATGAGCAACACCTGTTACACAGAGGAGGCCCAACAACCGATCAATTCTAGTCATTCCACCAGGAAGGAGGTACATGTTGTGTGTAGGTCAACCATGTCCAGACAGTCAATACCGCGCTTTGGTCGCTTCCACATTGTTACTTTGTGCCAGGAAGGGCTCTCAACAAGGGAAGTGTCCAGGCGTCTCAGAATGAACCAAAGCAATGTTGTTTGGGCATGGACGAGATGGAGAGAGAGAGAGAGAGAGAGAGAGAGAGAGAGAGACAAGAACTTTCGATGACATGCCTCGATCAGGCCGCCCAAGGGCAGAGGATGACTTCTACCTACGGATTATGGTCGGAGGAACCCTGAGAGCAACGCCATGTTCAGTAATGCTTTTTGTGCAGCCACAGGACATCGTGTTAAGACTCAAACTGTGTCCAGTAGGCTGCATGATGCGCAACTTCACTCCCAAAGTCCATGGCTAGGTCCATCTATGCAACCACGACACCATGCAGTGCGGTACAGATGGGCCCAACAACATGCAGAATGGACTGTTCAGGATTGGCATCACGTTCTCTTCACTCATAAGTGTCCCATATGCCTTAGAGACAATCGTTGGAGACCTGTTTGTAGGCAACCCGGTCAGGCTGAACGCCTTAGACTCACTGCCAAGGCAGTGCAGCAAGGTGGCGGCTCCCTGCTGTTTTGGGGTGGCGTTATGTGGGGCCAACGTACGCCGCTGGTGGTCATGGAAGGCACTGTAATGACTGTACAATACGTGAATGCCATCCTCCGACCGACAGTGCAACCATATCTGCAGCATATTGCCAAGGCGGTCGTCTTCATGGACGACAATGCGCGCCCCCATCGTGCACGTCTTGTGAATGACTTCCTTCAGGATAACGACATCGCTCGACTAGAGTGGCAGCATATTTTCCAGAAATGAACCCTATCTAACATGGCTGGGATAGATTCAAAAGGGCTGTTTATGGACGACGTGACCCACCAACCACTCTGGGGGATCTACGCCAAATCGCCATTGAGGAATGGGACAATCTGGACCAACAGTGCTGTGATGAAGTTGTGGATAGTATGACACGACGAATGCAGGCATGAATCAGTGCAAGAGGACGTGCTATTAGGTATTAGAGGTACCAGTGTGCACAGCAATCTGAACTACCACCTCTGAAGGTCTCGCTGTATGGTGGTACAACATGCTATGTGTAGTTTTCATGAGCAATAAAATGGGAGGAATGATGTTTATGTTGATCTCTCTTCCAATTTTTTGTACATGTTCCGGAACTCTAGGAACCAAGGTGGTGCAAATCTATTTTGATGTGTGTACTTAGTTCTTGTTCATTAAACACGTTTTCCATATTTGGTCTCCCCCCCCCTCCCTGAGGCTTGGGGTTCTACCATAAGTTCATGCATGGCTTACACAGGACCCATAGTTATACCAGCCCTTTCTTCCTTACCGCTCTGCACTTACCCTCCTTTCCTCCCTGTCGTAACCCCTCCCCCTCTGGCCCCTCTGGCCCCCCCTTAGTTTTCATACCTACAGTATGTTGACCTGGCCAGCCATCTGGTTTTCTGTGTTCCTTCCAGTTTTGATGCCATTGCTTTTTCTTTTTGATCCTTCCTTGTTTAGTGTTTCTGGTCCCTCTTTGGAGTTTGACCTCCACTTATAAATTTTCTCTCTGTAGCGTGAGATAAACCATTTGGGGAATAACTCCCTCCTAGTACCTAAGGCGTCGATACCTCTCCCCCTTCCTTCCCTGGGGTAGCTCCACATGGCATTCTTTCGTTCAACTCTCCCATTGGGCGTCTTCCACCCTCTGCCATTTCGTATTGGCCATACTAGGTTGACCAGTAGTTTTTTACCCAGCAGTGAGCCTAACTCCCAATCCTCCTCACCTTGTAGTTGCGGGGCCCCCCACCACCGTGATCCATATTTTGCTGGATTGCCCCTGCGTTTCGGCCCTTCTTACTACATATCCCCTCCAACCTTCCTTGTCCTGCGTGTTAGCAGATGATCCTCATATGGTAACATCTTTCCTCGGTTTTCTTCGCGAAAATGGTCTCTTCCGGTGTTCAAATCATCGAATATTCGTCTGGAACTGGAGGCCATTAGTTAGCGTTCACATTGCTTATGGAGCCGTTGGCCTTGTCTCCACAGTGGCCGGGTTCTTCTCCCCTTTTTCCCCTGCATTTTGCCTGGTTTCTCTGCCATTTTGATTCCCCTTTTTTTATCTTCTCGTGGTGTTGCCCACATTGTCACGATCATGGTATTGCGCATGCTACGGTATTCTGTATGGTATGGTGTGGTGTATGATATGGTATGAATGGTGGAGCTGATGCCCCAAAGCGCATTGCGTATCTGTGACGGTCCTGCTCTCTCTGTTTGCGCCCACCCCATCCTGATCTGTCCTCTCCCTGCTGCCCTTTCATACCTTTCACCTCTTTCTTTGCCCATTTCACCTTCCCCTTGACTGACTGACTGTCCTTTGTGTTGTCTCTCTCTGTTTCTGCCACCTTAGATCTCAGGACTGATGACGTTGCTTTTTGGTCCCTTCCTGCCACCCCAGCCCATCCCCAATCAACCAACGAAACAACCAACATTCTTGATCTGACCTTTACACTCCTTGATGTCGCAGTTTCGCTGTTTTGGAACAAATATCTTCAGGTACTGTTTCCTTAAAATTGAGTAATTTACTGTTACTAACTTTATGGTTAAGGCTGTGAGATCTACGTCTTGTGAAAACTGCCTGCATGTTAATTCCACTACATAGGCTGACTAACAGCTACAGAATATGGAAGTGGAAAACTGATCTACTGTAGAAATACAGTAGATTCTGTACTACTGCATAGCAGTGTTACTTCCTATACCAGAAATGTGTCTGTATAAATGGCGCAAGTTGAATACTTAGTTTTTCTTTCCTTTTCCATATTGATTTTATCACGTTTTTGTACTAGGAAAAAGCTTCAGCGTATCCCGTAAATACTTGTCTCTGAAGGTACAATAGCAAAAAATGTACGCTAGACTTTTATACTGTCAAACCCTATTTTGGAACCTTTCTCCTAGATAAGTCAGTACTTATCATTAAGTTCCTTCTTTTGAAGAATTTACGTAACAACATTATAACAGAACTCGCTCTGTCCATTCTTCATTCAATTTTGATTCTGTTGCTTACTTTTCTAAAATCTTGTCTTGGCTGCAAACAAACACCTACACTAGTCACACACGTCAGTAAATATTGTATTTATATTACATGTGCCCAGTACTTTGCAACCTCCAAGGCGCTTGGAGTGGCTTGCAGGAGATCAATCTTCGTGCAGGATGTAGGGCACAAAAGGCACTGGAGCATGTGGCTTGTTCTTGTCCACAATCACAGGACGTATCTTCTGTTATGAAGCCCCATCTCTTCAGGTTGTCTCTGGATCGTCTGACTCCTGACTGTAAACTTTTTAAAGATTTCCACCACAGCCAGCTCTTGTTGCGTCCAGGTGGTAGTTCTTCAGCTTCTGGCGTCTGCAGGTGAGGCGTCGACTTCTTCCATAAATCCAGCCTTGCCTTCTCTGGTGAAATGGTGAGCTTCTCGGATGTTCTCTGGAAGCTCTTTTCTCTGGAAGCTCTTTCTCGATCTCAGCCGTTGCTGTGGTGGATTATGTCCGTGCAGTGGATGGGCACTGTCCTGTTCCACTTTCAGTCTCTCCTTGTTAGCAACCACTGTTCTGTGTACCCATGGTGGCGCTATTCCAGCCAGGCAGTAGAGCATATCAGTTTAGGTAGGTCTTAAGCAACCTGTGATCAACCTGCAGGTTTCGTTGAGAGCAATGTCTACTTGTCTGGCATGAGACGACCTGTACCAGACTGGAGAAGCATATTCAGCAGTAGAACAGCACAGTGCCATTGCAGAACAGCGAATAGTTTGTGGATGTGATCCCCACTGTGTCCCCGCTACTTTGCGAATTAGGTTGTTTCGAGCGGAGAAATTAATTTTAGTGTTCTTGCAGTGAGTTTTGAATGTCAGAGATCTATCGAGAGTGACTCCCAAGTATTTAGGTACATGATGATGATGATGATGATGTAGTTGGATGCCTGACCATGCAATATGTAGCTCACGATTAGCTTCCCTGTTCCTTAAATGAAAGGCACACACTTGTGTCTTCGAAGGGTTTGGTCTGAGTTGGTTCCGATTGTAATAGTTTCACAATGTTCTAAGTGCTGTTGTCCGGTTTCTTTCCACTCTTTCAAAGCATGAGCTCTGTGTAGCAAGGACTAGGACATCTGCATATAAGAATCTCTTTGTGCCTGGGGTCAATGGCTGGTCGTTGGTATAAATGTTGCAGAGAAGTAGAGCCAAGACGCTTCCCTGAGGTAGACCATTTTTCTGCGCTCTCCAGCGACTGTGTTGTCCTTGAAATTCAACAAAAAAACCTACGGTTTTGGCGGAGGGTGCTGAGTAGTCTAACGAGGTGGGCGTTCTTGATCATATTGTATAATTTTGCATGGAGTAACCGATGATGGACAGTATCATACGCTGCTGTGAGATCCACGAAGACCACATCAGTTACTTGACGGGTTTCAAAGCCATTCCCTATAAACTGAGTGAGATTCAAAAGTTGCCCTGTGCAGCTTCTGTTTGGTCGAAATCCTCCTTGTTCAGGTATGAGAACAGGGTCTATTACTGGTAGGATTCTATTCAGAATCATACGTTCAAACAGTTAATAAGGGTGACACAAAAGACTAACTGTTCTGAAATTCTTGGGATGATTTGCTTCCTTTCCACGTTTCAGAAGAGCTATCACCCTGCTCTTTCGCCAGATCTTTGGTATATGGCACTGGTTCATGCAGTTGTTGAAAACCTGCAGGATTCACTTTCTTGTTTCTGGACCGAAAATCTTGAGTTGCTCCATACGGAAGTCATCTAGACAGGATGCTTTACCACTTTTGCTCTCCTTAATAGCCTTGTTTAATTCAGAAATCTGGAAAGGAAGAGTCAGATTCCTCGTTTGTTCTTGGGCCTCTTGCTGTTCTTTCGGAACTTTGATTCTATGGCTTCCTTTCCCATTCATGAGCAGTTGGTTTGCTATCTGATCTGCAGTAATGCTGCAGTGTGATGTGGATCTGGTTGGGTCATTATTGAGGCGTCTCAATCTCCACGCTTTGACTGTTTCTGATGAGATCAAGTTCTTCCGTCGTTTTAACCCCAGAATTCCTTTTGGATTCTTTCAGAGATGCAATAAGTTTCTTCCCAGCCAGTAGCATTGTCTCGTCGAATGGATCTTCTTAGAATAGCACCTTATACTCTGTAAATTGGGCAGTGAGTTCTGAAGTTAGACTAGGAATGTATGATGTTCGACAACCCCGAGGAATTGCAATTCTGGAGCACCTCTTTACAGCCCTCACAAAAGTGTCATATGAGACAGGTGAAGGTTCTGTATTGGGAATTGCAGCGTCCAGCGTTTCTGTAAACTTCGGCCAGTTGGATTTCCTGAAGTATAGCCTACTTCTGAACGGAACTGTCTGTGGTCTAACTGCTGCGTAGATTTCGCACATGATCGGTCTGTGCTGTGTATTTGGAATAGGATTGCAGACAGATTTTATGCACTGTTGTGAGATGTTCTCGCTGCAAAATATTAGATCAGGACTGTATCTGCTTTTCCATCTGCCACTGATGAGATGCAGGTTGCTTAGGGTCAGATGGTTGCCTTCCGCCCATTATTGTAATACCATTTTCATCATCATGCTCATAGCCCCCATGTGGTGCTGTGACAGTTGAAGTCACCAGTCACTATTTGCGTGTGTTGACTAGAAAAGTTATCTGCTAGATTGATTTTGAGATCAACGTCCGGTGGTTTGTATACGGATGTGACTGTACAGCCTTGATTTCCAAAGTTTCGACAACTTCTCATAGTGCCTGAAAATGTGAAATGTTTCCCACGTCTTCAACAGCAGCATTCCAATTCACACCCGACCTAAGCAGTATCGGCATCCTTCCCTATCTGAACACAACACCCTACTCCTTGCTACACATCACGTATCAGTAGAACATACATAGATGTGAGACCTGTCCCGTGTGTCCTACCACTGTCACCTATTTTTGTCTCATCGTGGGTATCTCCTACAGTGTCAGAGGCAGGGCCACCCGTGAACGTGGCCACACAGTCTACTGACTCGGCTCCAACCATTGTGCCGCACCCCCCCCAGTGGGGCTCGCCACATTTTGGCGGGTTTGTGCTCGGCTACCGTGGGGCCCCAGCCTTTGCAGCATTTTCTCCCTTCTGTGCTGCATGTATGTCCTCTCGCTATTCTTTTTCCCCTCCCTTGCGGAACATGTCTGGGGTATTACTGGGAATGTTCCGCATTATCTGTTCGTTCCCTTTTCCTTTCTTTGTTTACCTTCTCCTCTCGTTCCTCCGCTTGGGTGTTCGAGGGTCCTCGTTTTCTTCTTCCTCACTGTGCACTCCCGAAGGCTGGCTCACGCGTCTGATATGTAACCGGTTAGTGGGTAACGCGTAATTTTCAGCCCCGTGTCGGCAGGTAGAGTTGTCACGTACCCCATGGTACAGGCCAGGCCCAGAGAGGGATGATTGCCTGAGCTGCAACCTTCCCAAATTGCCGTATGATTCCTCAGTCAGGTGTTGGGGAGGTGCGAACAGTCACCTAGGGCAGGTGCCCCCATTTGTGAAGGAGCATGCCACCGGAGATGCTGGCAATCTTGGGGGATTTTCTCGCCGTGAACAAATCATCTTCACAGTCGACGTCTATGAAACGTAAACGGTATGAGGCTAACGATTCAAAATCCCTTCCAGCTGCACCACGGTTCCTCATGGTCTCTTATACTGAAGACTGTCAGTCCTTCGCCGTGGTAAATCCGTTTATTGTTCAGAAAGGTATTGCAATTTTGAGCCCTGCTGCTTCTGATTCTCAATCACAACAACCGCTTACCACCTAACTTCTCCACAGCAACCCTGTTTGTGTCGAGGCCCTTGGACCTCTGAATTCTTCCTGTGGCTTTAATTATACTAGGCTGCTTGACTGTTTAACTGAGGCTGAAATCCAATCTTATCTCTCTGATCAGTGTGTCATTTCCATCCATCGGGTTATAAAAATGGTAGACTCCTCTCTAATGCCCACCTGCACTATTTTTATCACTTTTGATATAGTGGTGCTTCTGTCCAAGATCAAAGCAGGCTATGAAATTATAACAGTTAGACAGTACATTTCGAACCTGATGTGCAGCTACCAGTGTCTTCGTTTTAACCACACTAGAACCTAATGTCGACACCCAGCCAAGTGTGTAATCTGTTGTAGGGATGTGCATCAGGGCAATCGTCTGCCTCCTTCTCTCCGCTGTATCAAGTGCAATGGCGGCCGTGCCGCCGCCTCTCTGTATTTTCCTGTGTTCCTTGATGCGTGGGCTGCCCAAGAGATCTGTGTAAGGGAAAAAGTACCTTACCCAGTCACTCGCAAGTTATTGGTTAGTCGCAAATACTGTGTTCTCCCGTCTGGTACCTATAGTTCTGTTCTTAGTACGTCTAGATTCATGAAGGACATGCCCACACAGACATGCGACCTCAAATTCAGCTCTGAGGTTGTGAAATAGCCCAGCGTCACGGTAGCATCGCCATCCCCCCGTCCAGATGTGCAACAAGACATCAAACTTTCAACTCAAGGGGCGAAGCCACCAGTTACAGAACTGGTAGGCCAGAAAGGGCAGGAGTAGTACTCCCACGGAGACTTCCTCCATCCCTCCAGCCAAACAACACCCAACTGTCCCTTTGCTAACCAGAAAGGCTTGAAGCAGTCCACCAAAGGCAAACGATCTTCCACTCCGCCAACTCTGGGATCCTCTTCGACAGTATTGCTATGTGACACCTTAGCCTGGCTGGCCTGAGTGTTGCCTGTGCGCACCACCAACCGTTTTTCTGCGTTGGACTCCATAGACCGACAGCACAAGCAATCCAATGCTTCTGTGGACCCCATGGAGCGGGATCCTCCTGCATTTGTGCCCTGAAGCAGTGACTCTTCGCAGGCTGACACTCGGCAGCCACCGAGGTGACACTCCGTCTCGTCCACATCCTGACTCTCCTCCACTCGAACGTTCGTAGCCTTCGGTCCCAAAAAGAGGATTTACGGCAGCTTTTAGCATCGCAGCATCCTCTTGTACGCTGCCTTCAGCAAACGAAATCGCACTCTCGTGACCACTTGAAGCTTTGATATTCCTTCCTGGGTCGTTTTGACCTTCCCCCTGGGGTCGGCAATCCATCTCATTGGGCTGTCATGCTGCTCGTAAGGGATGACAGTTCGTAGTCTACCCATCTTCAAGCTGTTGCAATTCCCCTTTATCTTCCTCACCTGACTTTTTCCCCCTGTAACGTTTACATCCCTTAGTCATTTGATGTCACCAGGGCAAACTTCCTTCAGCTTATTGGGCAACTACCTCCTACATTTCTGCCACTCGGCGACTTTAATGAACACCATCCCCTTTGTGGTTCTCCCAGAGCCTGTCGGAGAGGTTCCCTCTTGACTGACCTTCTTAACCAACTCTACCTCTTCTGCCTTAACAGTGGAGCACCCACATTCCTTTCTGACTCCTCCCACACATATTCTCATATGGACCTATACTTTTGCACTTTCCAGCTCTCCCATCGTCTTGTGTGGTCCACTCTTTGTAACACCTACTTGAGCGTCCATTTCTCATGTGCTATCAGTCTGCTGACTCCTACCTGACCTGTGTGCACACCGAAATGGCATCTTACTAAGCCTGACTGGCGGCTTTACTCCTCCCTGGCGACCTCCAAAGAACAGTATTTCCCCAGCTGTGATGACCAGGTGGAATATCTCACAAATGTTATCCTTACTGCTGCAGAACATTCCATTCCTCGCAATTACTCTTCACCACGTCGTGTCCCAGTCCCTTAGTGGACTGAGGCATGCCGCGACGCAATTCGCGCACGGAGATGTTCTCTCCACGCTTTTACTGCCATCCTATGATGACAAACTGCATTCATTAAAATCAGATGCGTGCAAAGTGTCGTCGCGTTTTTCGGGAAAGCAAAAAAGCTAGCTGGATTGCATTCATTAGTTCTTTTAACGTTTCCACCTCTTCTTCTGTCATGTGGGCCAACTTCAAACGACTGTCTGGGACCAAGATCCATTTGCCAATTTCTAGCTTGAAAGTAGCAGACGATATCATCGTGGACCCTATTGCTATCTCAAATACTTTGGGTCGCCATTTTGCCGACCTTTTGAGCTCTTACCACTATCACTTTGCC
>NW_026048460.1:17500-20000 GCF_023864345.2 Schistocerca serialis cubense | reverse complement strand
GTGCGTGGAGACAGTGTTTGCGTAGCAATCGCCGACATAGTGTAACTAAGCGGAATAGGGGGAACCAGCCCGAATTCGCCGAGGTAGATGGAAAACCGCCTTAAAAACCATCCACAGGGTGGCCAGCAAACCGGACGTGACACGAATCGGCCGGAGTGATTCGTGCCGGGGACCGGCACGCCCTCCCGCTCGGGAAGCACGGCGTTAGCCCGCGCGGCTAGCCGGGGGCGGGCGTGTACCTCGTACTGCACACCCGTCCGTGTCCGAGTTCCTCCACTGGTGGCCCGCAACGCAACACGCGAGCCACCACGGCAGCCACTGCGACCCGCCCACACCTCCTTCCTTGATATCAATGTATGTGGTTGTGTGTACATGGACATGTTGGTGAATTATGCCGTACCCCATCTATGGGATATACAAGACACTATCATCTATCAGCGAGATGGCGCTCCCCATAATTGGGCTCGAGAAGCCCGGGGTTTCCTTAATGAAAGCTTCCCCAACAGGTGGATAGCCAGAGACATCCCAGTTCCGTGGCTCCCTAGATCACCTGACATTACCCCCTTAGATTTCTTTCTTTGGCGATATGTCTACAAAACAGCAGTTCCTGATATTGTGACAATGCAACACCGCATCAGAGAAGCCATTAGCACACTCACACCACACGTGTTGCAGAATGTGTGGCAAGAGATTAAATACTGCCTTGATATTTGGCGTGTTACCAGTAGCGCACATGGTGAAGTTATTTCAGTGTAATGTTCGAAAATGAATGAGTAGAGACCTATGTGGTATAACAAATGTTTCATTTGTTGTATTCAATGAACAGTTACATTGTTTTGGTATCAAGGTAAACGTTGATGGATTTATCAGAAAATCTCAAAAAAGAAGTGGAATGATTACAACATTTTGCTGTACTTTAGCCCACTAAATAGAATATGTACTGAATAAGGAATATAGCGAGTGTAGAGAGACAGTTTTAATTATAGCTTGCATGCCAGGGTAAATATTGGGTGGTTATAATTAAAGTGCAATGTCTTATGGAGGTCCATTGCGGACTGTAATTATCGTATGGAAACTAAACTTTTAGATATACTAATGCGTTAATGTGAAGCCGATTTACACGGGAAAAATAGTTTCAGTTTTCTCCTCCAGGTGCAAATCTGGCGCTGTAAACTGTATGACGGTATGACATCCACGCTGTCATCTGACAAGCCGTAACGTGAGTGAACAGTGTGGCTATCGAGACGAGAGACGTGCACTGTGAGTGAAATTGAAATTTGCTGCCGCTCGCATGTTGCACTGAGATAGTATCGCTGACGGATAGGTCTGGGGACAGGCCTGTTGTCAATACATGGTATAATGAAGATGGTAATAAAATTCGAAAACACGGCTGTGTTGCAACTTCCTGGCAGATTAAAACTGTGTGCCGGACCGAGACTCGAACTTGGGACCTTTGCCTTTCGCGGCCAAGTACTCTACCGACTGAGCTACCCAAGCACGACTCACGGCCCGTCCACACAACTTTAATTCCGCCAGTACCTCGTCTCCTACCTTTCAAAATTCACAGAAGCTCTCCTGATAACGGCTGAGCTTGATGTGGCATCTGTAAGGAGAAGGCCTCCTATACAGTGGACGTTACTGGTTACGTTGCTGTTGCTGTAACTGACCACGCAGTATGTGCTGTGGGAAGTGCTAGTGCATTTGCAGTGTCACGAGAATCATCCCTCACATGATCAACAGTACAGAAAGTTTTGCGATATATTTATACCCTCTAATCCCCTCCCATGAACCACACACCTTGCACATGGTGCGGATGCTTACGTGCCTCAGGGATACAGATAGCCATACCGTATGTGCAGCCACAACGAAAGGGTATCTGTTGAGAGGCCAGACAAACGTGTGGTTCTTGAAGAGGGGTAGCAGCCTTTTCAGTAGTTGCAGGGGCAACAGTCATGATGATTGACTGATCTGGCCATGTAACATCAGGCAAAACGGCCTTTCTGTGCTGGTACTGCGAACGGCTACAAACATAAGACTACAGCCATAATTTTTCCCGATGGGATGCAGTTTTACTGTATGGTTAAATGATGGCGTCCTCTTGGGTAACATATTCCAGAAGTCAAACAGTCCCCCATTCGGATCTCTGGGCGGGGACTACTCAGCTGGATGTCATTATCAGGAGAAAGGAAACTGGAGTTCTACGAATTGGAGCGTGGAATGTCAGATCCTTTAAGCAGGCATGCAAGTGAAAAAATTTAAAAAGGGAAATGGATAGGTTAAAGGTAAATATGTTACAGTGAAAACCCGTTTTAGTTAGAACGCTTTCTTACTAGTTAAAACTAGTGCATACTGAGCCAGTTCATCAAACTGCGTTTTGCCTAGTTAAAACTAGTTTTTTAAATGACTTTCGCTTTTGACCAGCAGTCAATTCTAGAAGTAACTAAGGCTATCAGTATCAACTAGTTTCAACTAGTACGAACGCTTCTTAACTAATCTAGAC
>NW_026048460.1:0-12500 GCF_023864345.2 Schistocerca serialis cubense | reverse complement strand
CGTGGTTCTCTGCCAAACACAGCTTTGTAAGGTGTTTGTTTGATACCAGAATAATATGTTCGATTTTTCATAAACTGTACAAAGCGAAGACCGTTTGACCAGTTGGTGGTAATGTTTTCTTTCATACATGAAGCCAATATTTTTTCAATCTCTTTGTTGGCGCGTTCAACAAAACCTTGCCTTTGGCTGTGCGTCTGTGGACCGTGAACCAGTTTACACTCAGGCCAAAATACAGCCAGCTCGTTTATGACAGAACTAACACATTCTGTGCCACTGTCAGAGTGTAAAATACAAGGAGCACCAAATGTCAAAAATATCTGCTAAATGATGTGCCATTTCCTCTGCCCTCTTGCTTTGCAGTGCATGTAACAAAACAAATTTTGTCATGTGGTCCTGATACACCATTATACACTTAAATCCGCAATCTTCTTGAGTCTGCATGTCGATCAGATCAACTTGGCAACGACTCTTCATTTCTGAATGAAGTTTCGACATGTGCCCCCTTTTCTTAATGCTCCTTTTGGGCTGACAAGTTTCACACAGATAAATGTGTATCGTGTCCACTGTTATGTTTGCGTACTTTCTTGAAGTTTCAACGTTTAATCTGTCTCCACCTCCATGACCGACGGCCTGATGAGCTGCTTCAATAATGTCGAAAATTTCTTCAATACGTAATGTAGTACTCCACAGGCTCTTTTCTCGTCACTGACTTGCTGGTCCCACAAATATTAATAACCTTGAATCGATTTTATGTTCTGTACTGCTTCTGTGTCTTTTTCTTATCTGATAGTGCTTCTTCAATATCGTCCACTAATTTATCGTAAGATTCTTTTGTCGTAACATTGTAGTGCCGTGTTCTTGAATTTGTAACATCCTTCTCACAAATCCTTCTTTCCATCGACTTTCTTCTTTTAAATGTGCCATGATAAATACGTACAAACTGATCTGTACGTGCTTAACCCCTCTACGGTGTTGTTTGTTGTGGCGAAAAGCGCCCAGTGGTGGGCTATTGTCGGTCGCTGCAGCGTTGCTCGACGGGTGGGGGGGGGGGGGTGTTTTGGCGCCTGGAACTGGTTCGTGTCGGCGCCTTCTTGTTTTCACTATATGGAATGTGTTTGGATGTATGATCAAAATTCCTATAAATATTACGTTGCACAATACAAAAAAGCTATTTTTATTGCAATCAACACGTAGTTGCTCTTAATTTTAATATTTGCCCCTAAATAAATTTACTGAAAACTAGTTCTGTCTAGTTTAGTTAGGAAGCGTTCTTACTAGTTGAAACTAGTTGATACTGATAGCCTTAGTTACAACTAAAATTTTACTGCTGGTCAAAAGCGAAATCCAGTTACAACAAGAATGAGATTTTCAGTCTGCAGCGAAATATGCGCTGATATGAAACTTCCTGGCAGATTAAAACTGTGTGCCGGACCGAGACTCGAACTCGGGAACTTTGCCTTTTGCAGGCAAGTGCTCTACCAATTGAGTCACCCAAGCACGACTCACGCCCCGTCCTCACGTCTCCTACCTTCCAAACTTTACGAAGCTCTTCTGCAAATCATGCAGGAGAGCTTTTGTAAAGTTTGGAAGGTAGGAGACGAGGTACTGGCAGAAGTAAAGCTGTGAGGACGGGGCGTGATTCGTGCTTGGGTAGCTCAGTTGGTAGAGCACTTCGCCGCGAAAGGCAATGGTCCCGAGTTCGAGTCTCGGTCCGGCACAGTTTTAATCTGCCAGGGAGTTTCAGTTAAAACTGGTTTTAACTAGGCAAAACAAGTTTTGATGAAGTGGCTCAGTAAAAACTAGTTTTAACTAATAAGAACGGGTTCTAACTAAAAACGGGTTTCGACTGGAAAAGATATCTTGTGGATTAGTGAAGTTCAGTGGCAGGAGGAACACGACTTCTTGTCACGTGAATACAGCGTGGTGGTTGTTGTTGTTGTCGTCTTCAGTCCTGACACTGGTTTGATGCAGCTCTCCATGCTACTCTATCCTGTGCAAGCTTCTTCACCTCCCAGTACCTACTTCAACCTACATCCTTCTGAATCTGCTTAGTGTATTCATCTCTTGGTCTCCCTCTACGATTTTTACCCACCCCGCTGCCCTCCAATACTAAATTGGTGACCCCTCTATGTCTCAGGACATGTCCTACCAACCGATCCCTTCTTCTAGTCAAGTTGTCCCACAAGCTCCTCTTCTCCCCAATTCTACTCAATACCTCCTCATTAGTTATGTGATCTACCCATCTAATCTTCAGCATTCTTCTGTAGCACCACATTTCGAAAGCTTCTATTCTCTTCTTGTCCAAACTATTTATCGTCCATGTTTCACTTCCATACATGGCTACACTCCATACAAATACTTTCAGAAACGACTTCCTGACACTTAAATCTATACTCGATGTTAAAAAATTTCTCTTCAGAAACTCTTTCCTTGCCATTGCCAGTCTACATTTTATATCCCCTCTACTTCGACCATCATCAGTTAATTTGCTCCCCAAATAGCAAAACTCCTTTGCTACTTTAAGTGTCTCATTTCCTAAACTAATTCCCTCAGCATCACCCGAATTAATTTGACTACATTCCATTAGCCTCGTTTTGCCTTTGTTGATGTACATCCTATACCCTCCTTTCAAGACACTGTCCATTCCATTCAACTGCTCTTCCAAGTCCTTTGCTGTCTCTGACAGAATTACAATGTCATCGGCGAACCTCAAAGTTTTTGTTTCTTCTCCATGGATTTTAATACCTACTCCGAACTTTCGTCTCCTTTATTGCTTGCTCAATATACAGACTGAATAACATCGGGGAAAGGCTACAGCCCCGTCTCACTCCCTTCCCAACCACTGCTTCCCTTTCATACCCCTCGACTCATAACTGCCATCTGCTTTCTGTACAAATTGTAAATAGCCTTTCGCTCCCTGTATTTTACCCCTGCCACCTTCAGAATTTGAAAGAGTATTCCAATCAACATTGTCAAAAGCTTTCTCTAAGTCTACAAAAGCTAGAAACGTAGGTTTGTCTTTCCCTAATCTTTCTTCTAAGATAAGTCGTAGGGTCAGTATTCAATCACGTGTTCCAACGCGTCTACAGAATCCAAATTGATCTTCCCCGAGGTTGGCTTCTATCAGTTTTTCCATTCGTCTGTAAAGAATTCGCGTTAGTATTTTGCAGCTGTGGCTTATTAAACTGATAGTTCGGTAATTTTCACATCTGTCAACACCTGCTTTCTTTGGGATTGGAATTATTATATTCTTCTTGAAGTCTGAGGGTATTTCGCCTGTCTCGTACATCTTGCTCACCAGTTGGTAGAGTTTTGTCAGGATTGGCTCTCCCAAGGCTGTCAGTAGTTCTAATGGAATGTTGTCTACTCCAGTGGCCTTGTTTCGACTCAGGTCTTTCAGTGCTCTGTCAAACTCTTCACGCTGTATCATATCTCCCATTTCATCTTCATCTACATCCTCTTCCATTTCCATGATATTGTCCTCAAGTACATCGCCCTTGTATAGACCCTCTATATACTCCTTCCACCTTTCTGCTTTCCCTTCTTTGCTTAGAACTGGGTTTCCATCAAAGCTCTTGATATTCATGCAAGTGGTTCTCCTTTCTACAAAGGTCTCTTATTTTCCGGTAGGCAGTATCTGTCTTACCCCTAGTGAGATAAGCCTCTACATCCTTACATTTGTCCTCTAGCCATCCCTGCTTAGCCATTTTGCACTTCCTGTTGATCTCATTTTTGAGACGTTTGTATTCCTTTTTGCCTGCTTCATTTACTGCGTTTTTATAATTTCTCCTTTCATCAATTAAATTCAATATTTATTCCGTTGGCCAAGGATTTCTACTAGCCCTCGTCTTTTTACCTACTTGATCCTCTGCTGCCTTCACTACTTCATCCCTCAGAGCTACCCATTCTTCTTATACTCCAGGGTTCTTCCATGTATACCACCTTCTTTCATGATTCTTGAACCAAGTGTTAGCTATGATTGAGTTATGCTCTGCACAAAATTCTACCAGGCGGCTTCCTCTTTCATTTCTCTCCCCCAACCCATATTGACCTATGTTTCCTTCTCTCCCTTTTCCTACTCTCGAATTCCAGTCACCCATGACTATTAAATTTTCGTCTCCTTTCACTACCTGAGTAATTTCTTTTATCTCATCATACATTTCATCAATTTCTTCATCATCTGCAGAGCTAGTTGGCATATAAACTTGTACTACTGTAGTAGGCGTGGGCTTCGTGTCTATCTTGGCCATAATAATGCCTTCACTATGCTGTTTGTAGTAGCTTACCCGTACGCCTATTTTTTTTATTTATTATTAAACCTACTCTTGCATTACCCCTATTTGATTTTGTATTTATAACCCTGTGTTCACCTTACCAAAAGTCTTGTTCCTCCTGCCACCGTACTTCACTAGTTCCCATTATATCTAATATTAACCAATTCATTTCCCGTTTTAGATTTTCTTACCTACCTGACCGATTAAGGGATCTGACATTCCACGCTCCGACCCGTAGAACACCAGTTTTCTTTCTCCTGATAACGACGTCCTCCTCAGTAGTCCCGGCCCGGAGATCCGAATGGTGGCCAATTTGACCTCCCGAATATTTTACCCAAGAGGATGCCATCATTTAATCATACAGTAAAGCTGCATGCCCTGGGGAAAAATTACGGCTGTCGCTTCCCCTAGCTTTCAGCCGTTCGCAGTACCAGAACAGCAAGGCCATTTTGGTTAGTGTTACAAGGCCAGATCAGTCAATCATCCAGACTGTTGCCCCTGCAACTACTGAAAAGGCTGCTGCCCCTCTCCAGGAACCACATGTTTGTCTGGCCTCTCAACAGATACCCCTCTGCTGTGGTTGCACCTACGGTACGGCTATCTGTATCGTTGAGGCACGCAAGCCTCCCCACCAACGACAAGGCCCATGGTTTATGGGGGGAGGAATACATGGTTATAAATACAAAATCAAATCGAGGTAATGCAGTAGGTTTAATAATGAATAAAAAAAATAGGAACGCGGATAAGCTACTACGAAAAGCAGAGTGAACCTATTATTGTAGCAGAGATGAACATGAAGCCCGCACTTACTGCATTACAAGTTTATATGCCAACTACCACTGCATATGATTAAGAACCTGAAGAAATGTATAATGCGATAAAAGCAATTATTCAACTTGCCAAGGGAGACGAAAATTTAATGGTCATTTGGGAAAGGAATTCGTTAGTAGGAAAAGGAAGGAAAAGCAGTCGGTGAATGTGGATTGGGGGTCAGGAATGAAAGGGGAAGCCGCCTGACAGAATTTTACACAAAGCATAACTTGATCATAGCTAACACTTGGTTCAAGAATCATGAAAGAAGGTGGTATACACGGAAGAGGCCTGGAGACACTGGAAGATTTCATATAGATTATAAAATGGTACGACAGTGATTCTGGAACCAGATTTTAAATTTTAAGACAATTCCAGGGGCAGATGTGGTCTATGACCACAATATATTGGTTTTGAACTGTAGATTAAAATTGAAGAAACTGCAAAAAGGTAGGAATTTACGGAGATGGAACCAGCATAAACTGAACGAGACAGAGGTTATAGAGTTTCAGAGAAAGTATTAGTGAGCGATTGACAAGAACAGGGAAAAGAAATACAGTGGAAGAAGAATGAGTAGCTTTGAAAGAAGGAATAGTGAAGGCACCAGGTGATTAAGTAGGTAAAAAGACGAGGGCTAGTAGAAATTCTTGGATAACAAAAGATATTGAATTTAATTGACGATCGGATAAAATACAAAAATGCAGTAAATGAAGCAGGCAAAAAGGAATACAAACGTCTCAAAAGTGAGATCGACAGGAAGTGCAAAATGGCTAAGCAAGGATGGCTAGACGACAAATGTAAGAAGCATGTAGAAGCATGCATCACTACGAGTAAGATAGATACTGCCAACTGGAAAATTAAGGAGACTTTTTAGGAAAGAGAACCACCTGTATGATTATCATGATTCCTGAGATGGAAAACCCATCCTAAGCAGAGAAGGGAGAACATAAACGAGGAAGGAGTATATAGAGGGTCTTCAAAGGGGCGGTGTACTTGATGACAGTATTATGGAAACAAAAGAGGACGTAGATGAAGATGAAATGAGAGATATGATACTGGGTGAAGAATTTGACAGAGCACTAAAAGACCTAAATCGAAACAAGGCCCCTTGGGGAGGACCAGCCATGATAAAAACTCATGTACAAGGGTTGGAACTTTAATAGTGGCAACTATTTATTTACAGCTCGTAGAAAATTGAAATATGTATCTAAGTTGTACTGACCTTCAAAGTAGCCACCAGCATTGTGTATAACCCGTTGCCTGCGATGTGGAAATCGTAGGATACTATTAGCAGTGCCAGTTGGGTTGACAGAGCGGAGCGGTCTATTGATGGACGAATTTGTAGCAGTTCTGAAGCGAATGCCATGAAGTGTTTCCTTCAATTTAGAAATCGAATTGAACTCACAAGGGCTTAAATTAGGGGAGTGCAGTAGGTGGTATAGCACTTAGCAGCCCCATCAGTCAAACAAATCAGTAACATCTTGCACTGTACATGCTTGAGCATTGTCCTGCAGGCAGAAAGTGTCATCGCTTCTGTCACTATGCTGTTCAATTTGGAACACAACCTACAACCAGCTTAGAGACAGAAGCGATGACACTTTCTGCCTGCAGGACAATGCTCAAGCATTTACAGTGCAAGATGTCACTGATTTGTTTGACTGATGGGGCTGCTAAGTGCTATACCACCTACTGCACTCCCCTGATTTAAGCCCTTGTGAGTTCAACTCGATTTCTAAATTGAAGGAAACACTTCACGGCGTTCGCTTCAGAACTGCTACAAATTCGTTCAGCAACAGACCGCGCCGCTCGAACTGTCAACACAACTGGCACTGCTAAGAGTATCCTAAGACTTCCACATCGCTGGCAACGGGTTATACACAATCCTGGTGACTACTATCAAGGTCAGTTAAACTTTGAAACACGTATCTATTTTGTACGAACTATAAATAACTATTTGCCACTATTATAGTTGAGTGTGTGCTTTAGTTTTCTTAGGTCTGTCCACATTCGTTCCTTTTAATGTGTGTCAGGGCACTGATGACCTCGATGTTGAGCGCCCATAAGCCCCAACACCCCACCACACCACCACTATTAAAGTTCCAACCCTCGTACTTAGTGAGCAAGATGTAAGAGACAGGCGAAATACCCTCAGACTCCAAGAAGAATGTAATAATTTCAATCACAAAGAAAGCAGGTTTTGACAGGTGTGAAAATTACCAATCTATCAGTTTAATAAGTCACAGTTGCAAAATACTAACACGAATTCTTCACAGACGAATGGAAAAACTGGTAGAGGCCGACCTCGGGGTGCATCAGTTTGGATTCTGTAGAAATGTTGAAACGCGTGAGGCAATACTAACCTTACGACGTATCTTAGAAGAAAGATTAAGAAAAGGCAAACCTACGTTTCTAGCATTTGTAGACTTAGAGAAAGCTTTTGACAATATTGACTGGAACACTCTCTTTCAAATTCTGAAGGTGGCACCGGTTAACAACTTTTTACTCGAGTACCATTGCAGGAATCGTTGTTGCTCATTAGCGAGAAGCTGGATGGGGAACTTTCAGACTTATTCCAACATGTGCTCACCTCGACTTACTTTTTATTTAATGGACAATACTTTGAACAGACTGACGGCGTCGCAATGGGTAGTCCCCTGTCAGCCATTGTGACTAATCTTTTCATGGAAGACTTCGAGGAGGGAGCCCTCCAGACGTCGGATTTGAAACCTACGTGTTTTTGGCGACATGTGGACGACACCTTTGTTATCTGGCCTCACGGCTTTGTATCGTTGAACGTTTTTCTTGAGCATCATAACTCGCTTCATCCCGCATCAAGTTCACGATGGAGATGGAGGAAAACGGCGAACTTCCATTCCTGGACGTGTTGGTACGGAGAAAAGAAGATTGCACATTAGGTCACGCAGTGTACCGTAAACCAACGCACACAGACTTATACTTACAGGCCACCAGCTGTCACCATCCTTCGCAACCAAGTGGCGTACTGAGGACGTTGGTCCACAGAGCACGAGCCTTATTAGACTTGGACAGCTTATCTAATGAGCTACCTCATCTGCGTACCGCTTTCCAACAAAATTGATACTCCGAACGGGAAATTCGCCGTGCCTTACAACCGAAGCGGGTTACCCAACGTGAGGAAGTGGAACAAGGCGAAGAACAAAGAGGAATGGTCATCTTGCCATACATCGGCGGTCTCTCTTCAAAAATAGGAATATTATTGAAGAGGCATAACGTTAAATGTGTCTTTCGTCCGCCGGCAAAACTCAGAGCTCTCTTGCGCTCATATAAGGACAGCCTTGGCCTAAGAAGACCCGGTGTTTACGAGATTCCTTGTAGATGCGGCATGCCGTACATCGGACAAACTTGTCGCACTGTAGAAGATAGATGTAAACACCGACGCTACATTCGTCTGGACCAACCAGGAAAGTCTGCAGTGGCCGAGCATTGTCTCAGTACAGGCCATTCTATGAATTATCAACATACAAAAATTCTCGCATCGACGAGTTCGTACTGGGACAGTGTTATTAAGGAAGCAGTGGAAATACGTAGCTCGACGAATCTTGTAAACAGAAACACAGGCTTTCAGCTTAGTACAGCTTGGGATCCAGCACTGGCCATATTGAAGTCGCTTCGAACAGAGAGGAGTACTATTGGTCATAAGAGGAATGACGATTCGCCACCAACATAAATTTTTCTGTTGACAACAGGAGGATAATCAAGGCGCCTACGTGGACGCGCATTTTTGCTTGCGGCTTCCGACAGAGGTCGCTGGGGCGGCCGATGGCAGCGCAGAGCAGCGGCGGCAGCCTCCGCGCGTGCGTCGAAGTCTTTGGTTCTTCATCCTGTAGGTGGCGTTGCTGTCCTTCCAGCTATCGGTTGATATCGTCGCTATTGGCCATCGAATTTGGCGCCTCCACGCCTGCGCACTTCCTGCCCAATACTGGAATAAATAGGGAGCTCTGGTCCTGCCTTAGAAGCGTGCTCGTCGCACCTGAAGAAGTCGGTCAGTTGCGCTGACGAAATATTGTGGAGTTTTCACTATGACATCCGATGTCTCGGCTGAGAACTATATATACAACATGTCCGTCGGAAAAGTCTGAAGCAACACAGGGTTATACCTATCACCGATGTTATTGAATCTGTATATTCAGCAAGCGTAAAGGAAACAAGGTAAATTTGAAGTAAGAATTAAAACCCATAGAGAAGAAACAAACTCTGAGATTTGCCAACGACATTGTAATTCTGTCAGGGACAGCAAAGGACTTGGAAGAGCAGCTGAACGGAATGGACAGTGCCTTGAAAAAGAGGATATAAGATGAACTTCAACAGAAGTAAAAAGAGGATACTGGAATGTAGTATAATTAAATCACGTGATGCTGAGAGAATTAGATTAGGAAATGAGACAAAGCAGTAGATGAGTTTTGCTATTTGGGGGGCAAAATAACTGATGATGGTCGAGGTAGAGAGGATGAAAATTTAGACTGGCTTTGGCAAGGAAAGCGTTTCTGAAGAAGGGACATTTGTTAACATCGGGTATAGATTTAAGTGTCAGGAAGTCGTTTCTGAAAGTATCTGTATAGAGTGTAGCCATGTATGCAAGTGAAACATGGACGATAAACAGTTTAGACAAGAAGAGAATAGAACCTTTCGAAATGTGATGCTACAGAAGAATGCTGAAGATTAGATGGGTAGATCACATAACTAATGAGGAGGTATTAAATAGAATTAGGGAGAATAGAAATTTGTGGCACACCTTGACTAGAATAAGGGATTGGTTGGTAGGACATGTTCTGAGGCATCAAGGTATCACCAGTTTAGTAATGGAGGGAAGCGTAGAGCAAAAAATCGTAGAGGGAGACCAAGAGATGAATACGCTTAACGGACTCAGAAGGATGGAGGTTGAAGTTATTCGGAGATGATGAGGCTTGCACAGGATAGAGTAGCATGGAGAGCTGCATCAAAACAGTCTCTGAACTGAAGACCACAACGACAGCAACCACAGTAACACTCATACAGGATTCAGAAGTTGCATCATCTGAAACCTCACGATCCACACCAACGTTCTGAATTTTTTCTTGGGTTTCTGGCACAGATCGAAGTTGAAATGACATGTGGCCAGACAATATTCAGTGGAACGACGAAGCACATTTTACTTTACAGGGAGCAATGAATAAACAGAACTGCTGAATTTGGGGCAATGTTAAAACGTGTGTTGTGTACGTAGAGCCGCTGTACTCGTCGTATGTGACAGGATGGTGTCGTTTCTTGACCAGTTCTTCTTTTCAAGAGAGTACACCAAGAGGGCCTGTCCGGTGTACTATGGCGTCTGCACGTTATCGAAACCTGCTGGTAGACAGAGCATGTCATTCCTGCTGTGGAAGAGCGCACCCATGTGGAAACCACTGTTTTCATGCAAGATGGAATAACCTCATGTCGCTCGCCCAGTGAAAGATCTGCTTAATGCAACATTGCAATAACGTGTTATTTTCACAGGTTTTCCAGATACATGGCCTGCAAGATCACCTGATCTGAATCTGTATGACTTTCTGCTCTGGGACTTATCCAAAAGAACGCCCTTACGAGTTGAAAATAGGGTTTCTACATAATAAGGAGGCCATTACACAGGAACACATGGCTTAGATTCCACCAGGACTGCTGCGAGCACCTGATGTTCAAGTTATATTATGGATGTAGCCTCTCTTCGTCCTCTCCAGTGCTCATATTGAACAAATTGTGTAAGCAGCAGTTAATAATAAGATCCACATTATGGCTTCCTCACTTGTTTGACCTCGTCTGCCCACATTCCGTTCCTAATCCACTACACTTCTATTCGTATTTCTTGCAGATTTGCACCTATGGGTAAAACTGGAATTAATGCCTTTCCGTTGTAAACCGGCTCCGCATTAACGCATTGGAATATCTATCAAATTCCACCGCCATATGACAATTACAGCCCACACTGGACGTCTGTGAGCAGCTGCACTTTAATTATACCCAAACAGTACTTGACAAGTTTGGTGCATTGATCTCAACAGTTCCTTATGTCCAATCCTTATCTGTCAAGAAAGTGGAGTACCGCGTCAGCCAGCTCCTCGCCACCATGTCGTGAATCGGCTATCAATTCAGCAATACGTTCTACTGCTAACCATAGTTATTTCATATAGCACCACAGCTTAACTAATCATTGTGCGCAATATGAAGACTGGGGTCAACAATAACAATGTAATATTTAGCTGCAAAAATTACTGTCACTATTTGTTCAACTACTCTTGCCCATGATCCTTATTAAATCCTCTTATGTAGTGAAAGTCAAGTATGGCGTTTTTTCCTTCCCAGAATCTTTCTTTTGTGACAGATGCCTGGCAAGAAATAATCCAAATTCAGCAATACGTTCCACGCCCATTAAGAAGCTTCCCTTCTGAACACTTTCACGTTCATCATCATCATCATCATCATCATCATCATCATCATCATCATCATCATCATCATCATCATCATCATCATCACGACGGAAAGGCAGAATTCGAGTACAAAGTTTGTTAACTACAGTAGTAACTCCTTGTAACATACGTTTTTATTTTAACGAATCAGTCTCTTTATTTTGTTTTATCCCGTTCATAGCAATGTAGTTCCATATTTTTCAGATTTTTAAAAAACAAAAAAACAAAAAAGAAAGAACGAAAAGTATCAACACCGTGAAACGTTCCTCGACAATGCTGGGCGGTCCATTTTCCAATTACGTATGGTGAAAATGTAGTGTGTTCATCTTTAGTGTGTTTCCTCCTGGTCTTCTACAATTTCACTTGGAGAGTGCGTTTATTGTCTACCTGAATTCTTTGAGCATTTTATAAAAACGTCGAGAAAATATCTTCAATGCTTACTTTCTTTTCCTTTTGCTGGAGATCAATACTGAGGCCCATTTAATCGTTTCTTCAGTGATTACCAAAATATTGTAAAGCAGCACCCATTAACCCTGCCACCCTTGGCAGTTGCCTAGTTTGCACCACCCACCTCATCCCCTAAACACGACCGTGACCATGTGCATTCGCAGGTTGACGGTTGCCAGGTGCATTAGAAGAAAGAGAGTGGTAACCTGAAAATGCGACATCATTCTGGAGCAGCAGCTCACGACCGGTGGATATTTTCTTTCAGTGATTAGCCCTCCATTCTTCAACGCACGACATATTCAGCAAGTTTTAAGCTTCACTGTTATCAGCAGGACAGTCATTCGTCTTCTAAGGAAAGCAGAACTGAGAGCAAGACACACTGTTCTCAAAGAGACATTGTCTACTTGCTACAGAGAAGCTTGCCCAGCCTTTGCTCCTGTTAATAGCGACACAACCCTCCACTTTTGGAGACGAGTGGTTTTCACTGGCGAAAACTTTCCTTTATGGCATC